>NW_010161488.1:4627-10989 GCF_000695765.1 Mesitornis unicolor | reverse complement strand
TGAGATCATATGCAAGTTGATTGAACGTGCAAGTCAATATACGGGTTTCCTAATCCCTTCCTGTTTGTTAGGCTTCATGCTATCATGATTATAGCAGTCCACTTGTAGATCAAAGGTATGTGATTGAGGTCAAAACAAAACAACCTCTAGCCTCTTTACAAAACTTCTTCATGGTGATTTAGGTCTATCCATGACAACTACCACTCACCTACCTGAACTGCATGGTTATGTAGATGCATAAACCAACCACTACATGCAGATCAACTTGCAAAACTACAGAATTTCCACTTCAATCCATACTTCAAACCAGAACGGACACTCTGAGTTCACCATCAAAAATGCCTTTTTTACGCAACTCTACATTACCTCAACACCTCCAATATAAACTCGTGAGCGATTAACTATCTGCATAAGCAAACAATCTTGTGCAAATCCTTGGTTCATAAAACCAAGATTTAAGTCAGTTCAGTGTCTGCAGTTGTCCCCCGACTGAAACCTCTCCATCACCCTCTGGTTTAGCCCAGTTCCTCACAAGGACATAGTTCTCCACTACATCACCAAGAATCATGACTGCCTAAGAAGCTGTGTGTCTGGGCCAGAGACACAGGAGGGACCAGCTACTGGACGGAGCATCCTTTATTATATAGTCATATATGCATTTTATGTGCCTTGGAATAACACACCATGTTCCTCCAGAGGCCTCACTAAAGTGAGACGTGGCTTTTATGAAACTATTCCTGTGAGCAAAGATATACTCTATGTACATGAAAAATGCTATTGATAAAAAACAAGCAGAAAAATTAATTTATCACATATAATTCATGACAGGAACCCATGACATAAAGGTAACCTTACTGTCAGTTTTTTGTAAGGCCAGTGATTTGTTGCTTGCAAGCCAGTTTGTAAGCGACTTTGTATTTTTTTAAGAGTTATATAAGCCTTGGGAAAAACAAGTTAGGATTACAGTTTCATATTGATTTTTTTTCCCTTACAATAAAATCAGCCACAGCATCGAACTACAAAATCTTACAGGTGATATTAAGAATAGGAAGTCTTAGCTCTAAAGCAGGAGTGACTTATAAAACTGATGGAGAAAACCAACTACTGTTTTTACTGTGTGAAAAGATACCAGATCAGTAATAAAGATGTGTTTTAAATTTATCCCCTACTTTTGACTCCAGCTGAATTGAAATAACAAGGATTGTATTCTCCTTTTCAAACATCTGGATACCTGCATATTACTAACAGCAGAGAGAGAGAAAAGATGTCACAGGGGACCAAAAACTGGCAGATAAGTTGAAAAAAAAACCCTATTCCTTGGGAGCAAGAAAAGATTTTGAACAGGTCAAATGAGGACTCACTGTCCAGCAAAAATGCCTCAATAAAAACTGGTGTGAAACTTGGCATTTTAAAGATGAAAGAGAAGATGAAATGACAGATAAGTCAGGAGCTTTTGCAAGTGAAGATAAATTTATTGTACCCAATTATTGTGTTACACCCTGTGAAACTCATGTAAATCAGTGGTTAGCAAAGGGTGTTAACTCTATACAGCTAGCTGTTGTTACAGAATTTTAAATCAGTATTATTGTAATAATACTACACTTCCTGTACCA
Organism: Mesitornis unicolor; assembly: GCF_000695765.1. Classification (NCBI taxonomy): domain Eukaryota; kingdom Metazoa; phylum Chordata; class Aves; order Mesitornithiformes; family Mesitornithidae; genus Mesitornis; species Mesitornis unicolor. Next base: position 9,376 of record NW_010161488.1, on the reverse strand, counting down.
TAGTAATAGTAACTTAGAAGTATTTTTCAATAAAAACCACAAGAAAGGTATCTGTTTCTTTATTTAAAGGTTTGTGGGGCTAGCTAATTTTCCAAATGCCTGATACTAATTTACAATACCTACCCACTCACATTACTCCTTCTATAAAGTTATTAAAAGATATCCTTTTGTGTGATCATGTTTCATCAAATGTTGGCAAAAATACTCTGGTTTTCACAGAATCATAGAATGGTTTGGGTTGGAAGGGACCTTAAAGCTCATCCAGTCCAACCCCCCTGCCATGGGCCCCTGCTACCAGACCAGGCTGCTTGAAGCCCTGTCCAACCTGGCCTTGAACACTTCCAGGGAGGGAAATTCCACAACTTGGTTTTATTATTGAGGAAAATGAAGCATTTCAAATGCAAAATGTCCACATCATCTAAACAGCTGTAGCACATTTGTTTTTCCTGGATTATAAAACTACAAATGCTGTTATAGGTGACTATTTTTTTGTTGTTTTTTTTTTTTTGTGAATGAAGTTGTCTGAAATGGCATCCATGTGAAAATTAAGGATCTCATATTTAAAGATTCCCATCTACTTCAGAGGACACCTAACTTTCATCCATAATTAATCACTGCAGTGGGGTAATTACACCTATATAAAACGCAAGTGTTCTTGCGATCTCAGTCATAAATGTAACATCAAATGATATTGCTCACAGCAAGCTTGGACACATGTACTTGACCTTTTTATTCTGAAGTGCTTGTGTATGGAGAGGTTTACCAAAATCTCACCTAAATCAGAGATCTTTAACAGCACGAATTTTTTAAAGCATTCATAAAAAGACCAAGCAGTTCTCTTCATAGAAAGATTCATGAAAATAATGCACTTTACAGAAAATATGCAATTTATACACAAAACTACCACTTTTTATTACACGTATTATAATTCACATATCACAGCAGATAGCGCATCTCTAAGGGCAGACTTATTTCTTCACAGATACGAGTTAGAAATTCATAGAAACTACCAGCAAAAAAGAGAAGACTGTAATCTTATGTCCACAACAAATTGAGTAATCACCTGGGTAATTTCATCTCCAGTTTATACAAAATCTCTTAAAAAATAAGCATACATTTGAAGTATTATATATGTTTACATACTAGTAAAATATACTACATGTTTACCTCCATTGATAAAATAGGAACCACATCTCTAAATTACTCTAAGCTTGCTATTTATAAAAAAAAAGTAGCTGGTGTAATTTAACTTAATTACTCGTTAGATTGAAATATTGCTACTATTTGAGGGTCTGCCAGAAGATTACAGGAGTGCAGAAGGGTCCACATCTCTACATAATGTGCTTGCAAGAGATCTCAGTATATTCAGTAAATATTTGCCATCCAGTTTTTGAAAAACCATCATATTGCATTACAGTATGATGGCAGAAGGACACAGTGCGGGACCTAGGGACAATGACATCATGTCACCTTGCAGTTTATTACTACACTTGTTTATATTGCCAGGATTACTGAGTTTCAATTTGCTCCACTGGGCAAGAGTGGAAGGGTGACAGGACTACTGCCAAAAACCTTGTGATAAATCTTAATTAGAATACAAGCCTTTTTTGCAGCAGAGGTGGGTATGCTCCTTGACGGATTAACTTTTTTAATCCCTTGAAATCTTGTCAGATCTCTTTTAACCTCCTGACTGCCAATTACATGTCCCTACATCCTTCTGTGCGAGGATTATCTTGCTCAATGAACCTTTTACTCTCAGTGTCACTAACAACAATAGCATGTGACATCCACAACTCCAATCAAATATTAATACTGTGCACTCCTGAAGTAGTAAACATTACACTATGCTTTGCACTTAGTCTGAAACATATTAACAAGTTCATTGCTTAAAAAACGTCAAGATATTATCCATAATGGCATTCTTGAAACAGACAAGAAAACGTATTTAATGCTCATGCTTCAAGACATGGATGTTCAACATGTTTATATTTTGTACCATTTCACTGAAAGATGTTAAAAACATTTTCAGCCCAATTCAGCCCGATAAGGTGGTGAAGCATAACAACTTCATTTTCTGAATAGTCACTGTCTCTCTGTCTCCCAGTTTTGAAAGAAAAAATGTGGTAAACATAAAAAATTACATTATTCTTTGCAAAATATTTCCATACTGAGGCACAATGAGGTCATCAGAAATGCTGTAAACATATGGAATGCGTACAGATATCTAAAAGTCATGCTTATGGGATATCAAGAAAAATAAATGTATTTCATGTTAGGCATAGCTGCAAATCTCTGCAATGCAGAAAGTCATGTAAGTACTAGCTGTACTATTAAGCTTCAAGTTAAAGCATAAAAGCAGTATGGACAGCCCTGTGTATCTGAATACTGCCATTTACAAAGAACATGTCTGAAATGGCTGAAAGGAGTTGCCTGAACTGGTGTTAGTAAGGCATGGCCTACAAGTATCAATTATCCAGCTTTTATAGTTCTGTTCTAAAAGATTATGAAGTACTGAAATGAACTAGGAGACTGGTACTTCAGGACTTTGAGGATTTTCCTCAAGTCCATTCAGCACACTTTAGAAATTTCACCTACCTGCTAAACATCTGAGCTGTGCTGCATTCACCAGGTGTATGCCCATACTCTGAAGAGGCTACATACCCTGAAGAGACTACACACCTGGAAACATCCATTCTGGACAGAAGCAAAATATCACTATGTACTTAATCCACAGTTTCTTACTTTGAGAGGCAGCTACTTCCAACTCTCACCGAACCTGAACTGAATTCAGAAACTTTTAGTTTGGGAAAAGCAAGGATGACAGGGAACACCTCTGCTGCCTCCAAATGCACTAGAGACACCTGGAGCCTTCCCTAAAAGCCCCATAGACTGTTAAAATGAGAAGTCGCCTGCAACTTAGCAAGGAGGGATGTACTCTCTGTAGTGCTGGAGACACTGTCTGTCTTCACAGATGCAAATATAAGCACACATTGAGCAAGAACATGAGACATTGATGTGGTTCCTCAAAGTGCTTGGTGCAATCAGACAGCACTAAGAAGCCATGCTTAGATAGCTGGTGTGCTTTCTCAGAAAGGTTCATAGAAAAGAAGTTTCCCTGCAGTAGGTTTCTGGATGGTAGTTTGAATACACTGTGATATATGGATTTGGTAAACTGTAAAATCTCAGAGTGCTTTCTTCAAATCATGACAACACACAAAGAGGAAAGGCAAAGTATTTCTGATTATTTTTTTTTATTAGAATCAGATATATAGAAATGTATTAGTCTACCTCAATGCCTCTAATTTTATGGAAAGTGAAATGGGGTGAGAGCGTAAACCTGGCAAACTGTAAAAATCTGCCACAGATCTGCAGACAGGGAACATATTTCCAACCCACACACCTCAGTAAAGCTCCAGTCATAGCTAAGGTCCCAGCACAACCTACCAAAGCAGGCAGAAATGGGGAGAGAATGCAGAAAAAACAAAGTTCTTGATGAAACTCTCAGTGACAATAGGATTAAAATACTCAAAATTAAATGCATGTCAAAGAAAAAAACAATTCCTATAAACACATAATGAAAGTAAAGGTGATTAAGGGCAACTAAACTACATTCTCCCTCATGTCTGTTAATTACAAGACCTATGCTGGGTATTGCAATAAAAATTCTATTTAAATGGCATTATTAATTAAGTTGTTTTCCTCATTCCTGGCAGTAATTGAGCTTTACAAACAGCAGAATAATGTTAACTTGGCATTGCAATCAAAAAGAAATATTATATTGTTTTTTATTGATAAAGTAAAATAGATTCCTTTTGATTAGGAGTATATTTAGTCATTGCTTTAGTCACAAAAATTCAGTGACTATAACTAAATTCAGCTCTGTAACTGTCACTGTTGCAAGCCCATTAGTTTTGGGGAAGGTGGTTCTGCCCTACTATGACTTCTGCCACTGAACCCAACAGGAAAGGCATCTGGTCCTCTGCAATCTGGGAATGCCAGCAGCTGTCACACTAAATCCTGAGTAATATGGGATAACCACAGACAACAAACTTGGAAACAGCACTGGAGATTACTTAAAACTCACCTGCAGGATAGTTAATTGAACCTCAGCTGTAATTTTCACAACCTGCATCCTTCTGCATCAGTCTCCTCTAATGATGAAACTTGTTTGGTATTTCTCCTGGCCACCTACTTCTTCTCTTTCTACCTTAAAACCTCTCATCCTAAGCCGCTCTGTTATTATTCTCAATAAGTTTTTAAAATAACTCTGAAGATAGTTGTCCATTATTAGAAAAATATTAGCATATAAATTTTCAGCTTACTTTAAATATCTTGAGATAACGATAAAAGTAACATTTTCAGATGGACAAAACGCATGAATGCACAATATAATAACCACAGAATATGCACAATGTATCTATTTTTATACAAATGTAGAAAATATGAATTATCTGTAATTATCAAACAGGGCTTTCAAGTCTGATATCTCTTTTCCATTCACATTTCATTTGCAATTTGTGTTATGACTGTATGGTCATCTCTGTGCCGTAGCAGAACAGCAGTTTTTCTACTGTTTCTCACAGAATTAAATATAAACTACAATATATGTTTTCCCAGAAGTTGTTTCAGTCATTAAGCCTAAATGTTAGCTTTCTTTTCTGTTCAAAATGGATTTGCTTAACTGTTCACAGCAAGGAGTAGTGATAATGAGTCCTGTGGCCTTTTTAATTAAATAAAATTCTTTTTTTC
>NW_010161488.1:0-4596 GCF_000695765.1 Mesitornis unicolor | reverse complement strand
CCCTACAGAAGAGATGTCCTGCTGTTATCACTGATATTTAAATATTTGGTTTATCACAAAGAACAGCTGACCAGTATATATTCTGGATGCAGAGCTAAGGCTAACAAAATGATCCATCCCAAAGTACACAGAGGCGAAAATGTTCAACAGACTTGGAATTATGACAGATTGCTGTGAAGAAGTCAGGACAGCGGAGGCCAGGTCTCACTGTGTATTCAAAGAATGTTTTATGTTAATGGAAACCTATTTAGTAGATGTAAGCACTCATGACAGATCCATGTGATCTTTCAGCATGCAACTCTTCGAGCTTAGTCGACTGAGTCTGGTGTTGTGTAATTCCAGCACTGACTGAGGAAAACTGCTCACCTCTTCGGTTCTGTGCATGTGAAAATGGCACTAACACCTCTAGTATTGACCTGGACAATGTCAAGATAGAGCCACTGGCAACAGAGAATCAATTACCAAGGCAATTCCTAGGGATGAAAGAGGGGCCCTGATGTCCCCAAATTCTCATTAATTTCATCCAGTTGTCGAATACACACTCAAGAAGAAATAATTAGTACAGTACCAGTCAATCTGTTATACCTGGTCAGAGCCTGGGCTATGCAACAACATATTTTAAACAACTCCTCCTGACCAATGTAGCTCTCTATAAATTGCACAGTGGATTTTTCTATCAGCGAAAAAACACATCCAAGAACAACAGACTCCTCCTCTTAATAAAACCAAAAGTGGACAGAGAAGATTCCAAAAGGCACACCAGAAGGTTACATATAAAACCTTGATTTGATGCCTATGTTTGACCTTGGAGTTGCTCTAGAAAAGCTTCCTTTCATTCATTCACTGCAAATGATGGATGCTGATGGAGGCAGTAAGCCCTGTGGAGGAGGAGGAGGACAAAGTTCTGTTTTGTCTTGCACGTTGTAAAGCTGGCCTCTATTTCTGGCTCTCACACAGACTCCTTCTACAAAGTCTGGGTAAAACTATTAACGTGTATACAGAAAAAGGTCAAACTAAGGCAACTTCATATTTCTTACTCTTTCATTGTTTAAATTTAATACTGTTCTTCCTAGCCTTCTGAACGGGGGGGGGAACGATTCTAAAATGTTCACATTAGAAAAAAAATGGTCTCATTGACAAGAATGGTAAACTTAAACATTTTGTACATTGCAAAATGGTTGAGAGAGACCACGAGGGCTAGAAAAGCAAGAATTATGTAGGGAGGCTGGAAAGTAAGACTTTCTTTCCTTTAGACTGAAATAACATTTACAACTCCTTGTGACCCCCAGGACTTCATTAAGTGGCCTTATAATGCAGTGTTTGCTCTGGTCTCTCCCCATGCTGACATCCTCTGCTCCCACCTCCTTTTCGTAGACTTTGTAAATGTAGGAGTCTTTCCTGTCAGAGTGATGGAGGAAGTGCAAGACAGACCACACTCTCAATGCTGCTCCTTCCTCTGGCTGGGCTAATTGACAGAGCAGTAATTGACTGAGTATTTCTGCAAAGGCAGACATGAAGTCTAGCAAACTGTCTCTTCTGCCTTATGTCGCTTGAGCAGATTTGAAGTCACTTTTCTACCCCATATCCACTGCAACTAAATCAAGCCTGGGCATGACATGTTCATCTCTCTTTCCTTTCTGAGGAGGGCCTGTTACCAGGCGAGCGGTCCCATTAGTTCTTCTGTCTGCAGCTGCCACAGTCACGCAGTGGACATCAGCCACGCTATGTCCCTTATCAATGTGTACTGGCATATTTTCGCAGCAAGAGCTGTAGCATTTTCATGCTTGTGGCAATATCTCTCCATGAAATTTAAAACATGTCTCAAACTGGCTTTACAAATGTGACATGCCACCTCAGCTGGTGCAAACAAATATCACAGTCCTTCCTATCTTTTTATGTTATGACCAATTTCCTACTCAGTCATTTCCCTTTTACACCTATGCTACAAAATGGTTAACCAAGATGAAGGACTGTTTCCATCTTACATTAATGATTTCCACTGATTTATACTTAGATGGCCTATTAAATGGAGAGTATTTCTGATATTACATCTGCAGAGATGGGAAAACCACACATATGAATGAGCGTAATCCATTCATGGTTTTATGGACCCAGAGTTCTCTAGAGAGCGCCCCTGAGTGCTGGATTTTACATTTAGATTGCTGAGTTAGCTGAAATATGTGTAATATCACCAGTAGTCAAAGAGCTTCCTATTGACTATGGGCAGAGAAAGGCCCTTGTGCATTGTTTATTTCAGCAAGGATGTAAGCTGGCGTGTGCCCATGAAATGTTGTACAGCTATATTTGTTTTTTTACGGAGTATGTGAATAAATGATGTGTGGAGCTGAAAGCTCTCAGTCACTGCATAGCTCGTCTCTTTTTCCCAAATACAGGAATGGAGGCACATTAGACATGCTTATATTTCTTAATGTGCCTGTGGGAGAAATAATCCAGTACAGCTATCTTCTTGTCCCCCTCAGATTCACAAGTAATCTGGCTCTTTGGGGTAAGCAAAGTGTAGAGCTCAGCTCAGAATCAGAATTTCAATATCTTACTATCTATAAGTCTGTTTTTCACAGTTCTTGAGAGTAACACTTCATACTGAATTCCTTCTTTGTATTTATGTATTTATTTAGTAGCAGATGTTTGCTTCTGATGACTTATGAGGCAATACTACGGAGACTGAGTGTAATTAATGTGTTATATAAGAGAGACTATTTCAATCCCACTTTAAAAAAGATGAAGTGTAAAAGCTTAACTCTAAACCACACCTTTACACTCCTGTGCACATTCACACAAAATAACCACAAATCCAGTGTCTGAAAGGGGCTGGACAGCAGTGGCAAGCCCTGCGTTTGCATACAAGCCTTTTGCACTTTGAGGCTGGCAGCTGAGGTGGAAAGGGTGCTCAGGGAGCTCTGCTTTGCTGGGGCAGAGAGGAATTTCTCCAGCGACTCAGCAACCCAGTTTCTTGCATTGTTCACAGGAGCTTCAGCCCAGTAAGAAAGACTTCAAAGGCTTTATACAGCCTAAGCTGTGCCTTGGACTGAAATGTAGCTAAAGCCTGCTTCAACAAAGGCAATGAAGATGGAGAGATCATAAGCCTTCTAGGCTTTATTATTAATTTACACTGATTTTAAAGAGAAGGAGGGAAAGACAGATTGACTCTTCTCTTCCTATTTTCTTGCTTTGATTTTTTTACTCTGAATTTGAGTGCAACTAATATAAAAACCCAGATCCTCACACTTTTATTTCCATAACTGTAGTGACTTAAACTTCTAATTAACAAATTAGTTAAAAGAAAGTAATAGAAGACATTTATGGACTCAGAGCTGAAAAAATGTGTAATGTGGACAAAGCTGCAGAAGTTACAAGAACAAAAAGAGCCTGTTCTGTTCCCTTATTAAAGTCAATGACATTTTTTCTCACAGCCAAGCACAGCCCCATTAACTGCCTGAAACTCAAGTTATATCATATTTATTGTGAACATTTATGAAATTAAATAATTAAAAAGGTGAAGAAATAAAGGAAATCCTCTAAAATAAAAATTGGGAAAATGGAATTTAAGAAACAAATAGAGAACAGAGACAATAATTAAAAATAAACAACCCACAAGAGAGGAAGAAGTCTTTACCTTCTCTGCATGTTGCCCTTTTGGACAATTATTTTCCATATCTTGCAATCAAAAGTCTGTATTCAACTTTTGCTCTAGCTCTATACACATATGTGTATGTAATGATGAAGTAAGTGATAGTTAGCCTTTTAAAATGCTCTATTAGTTATATTTCATGCAAAATGAAAGGAAAAAAGTTACATGGATATGCTGCAAGTTATGGAATTTTTACAGCCCATGTTTTATACGTACTTTTATAAGAACAAGACACCACATAGTTTAATTTCCATTGAAATACTTCTTTGAAGTTAATTCACCCACTGCATTCATGCTGCAAAATCCTTGTAAAATCCTCAAATTTTTTATTACCTCAAAAACAACTGGGAACTTTCATTAAATCATTGTTGTGGTTTTTACTGTTAACCAAAAACTTTGCTAGCTAAAGGTCTGTATGTCACAGTCCATGAACATCCATGTCCACAGTCCACATTCATCAGACATCCTTATTCATGGTAATAATTGCAAAAAATGGGACTCACCTATGAAGTAGGACAGCAGTATTGTCAGCAGCACTGAGACACCTACAGCACAGAGTGCAGTGCATTTCCAGCTACAGTACTTCGAAGACTTCTTGAATTTAAAAGCACTTCTGGATAGAGTGTTCCTAGGTAGTGGCCGAGTAGGAGGGGAATAAACGGAGCCAGATGCCATTGTGTACCCTGGTGTTGCAGTACTGAACAGTGGTGTGGTCCCTGTTCCAGTTTTGAATAGGAAATGCCTGTGGAAGAAAGAGTGAATGGTAAAGTGTAAAAGTAAGTAAAGTGAGAGCACAGGCAGTCATACCTCTTTTGTTTAACATTGCCTATTTTTTAAATAGCTAACAACATCCAATCTACAAAGGGTCACAGATGCAATGCTTGTCACAACATTCGCACAAAAGAAAGAAAAAAGCACTTTCACTTTAAGACCGGACACCCACCCCC
>NW_010161487.1:0-7769 GCF_000695765.1 Mesitornis unicolor | reverse complement strand
GCTGTGCCCGCTGAGGGTGACTGGGTCCCGCCGTCTCACGAAACGCAGGGTGGCGTCGAGCCTTGAGGGGACCCAAACCGTGGAGGGGGCGAGGTGTGTCCTCTGCTCCCTGCCCGGCCCTGCTTTGCTGCCCCAGCCGCAAGCGGCCTTCGTGGTGCCGAGGCTCGAGGTTCCCGGCCTCACGATTCCTCCCGCCCAGCGCCCTCAAACCGTGTTTGTGTGGGGGAGAGCTGGCGCTTACACACGCTAACAGTGCCTCTTGGGATGTGAGGGCAAGGAGCTGTCGGGTCCCCGCTGGGGACGGGGGAATGCAGCGACAACGCAGGGATTGCGCTTGGGCTGAGATGTCTGTGCCACGTCCTGCCAAACAGACAGCGTGGGCTGCTACAGGGGTCAAAGGATCCAGGCCCTGCTTGTTCTGCCAGGCCAGGGGCGTACCTGAAACTGGTGTGCCTGTAGGGCTCATTGTCTAGTAGCTTCTTCCTTTCTCTGGCCTCTCCAGGCTCCTCATTTTCACCTCTGTCTGCATTTTGTTTTCTCTGTATTGTAGAATCATAGAATCATTAAGGTTGGAAAAGACCTCTAAGATCATCAGATCCAACTGTCAACCCAGCACCACCATGCCCACTAAACCATGTCCTGAAGTGCCACATCTGCATGCTTTTTGAACACCTTCGGAGATGGTGACTCCACCACCTCCCTGGGCAGCCTGTTCCAATGCTTGACCACTCTTTCAGTAAAGACATTTTTCATAATATCCAATCTAACCCTCCCCTGGCACAACTTGAGGCCATTTCTTCATGTCCTATCACTTATTTCTTGGGAGAAGAGACCAACACCTACCTCACTAAAGCCTCCTTTGAGGTAGATGTAGAGAGCGATAAGGTCTCCCCTCAGCCTCCTCCAAACTAAACACTCCCTCAGCCACTCCTTATATTCAAAACATGCAGCTTCCTCCTCCAGGCTGTCAGGCAGGGCACCAGGTAGTCCCCTGGGATTGCATTCAATGCCCTGTCCATCCCTGACCCAACAAAAGGAGCAATTACAGGGCCACAGCGGCTTCTCCTGCAAAGCTTTAGGCCAAGAGCACCCTCAGTGCTCCCTCCCATTGGCTTGAGGCAGGAGAAGTCCAGACACCAATGTGTCCAGATAAGGGCTGGTGTGTGCTTAATAAACATGAATTTGGGGTGTTTCAGCTACCAAATGTCATATGCTAGTAGACATTAGCTATGTACAGTTTTTTTAAAACCTTATAATGTGAAAGCAACCTGGACAGATTGTCTTGAAAACAGCAAAAGATCTTACCCGATTTAGTCTGTTCTGTACCAAATTCCAGTACATGAAAGCTGGAGCTGCTCAAAGACGACGTCTTCAGTGGTTTTGGTTTTTTACCATGGGTTTGCTTTCTTCTTATCTCATTGCTGGAAACAGTTAAACTTTCCACACCTCAAAATAATAATTTAAAAACCCAGTTAAAATTGAGGCAGTTGTCTGGCATGTGCCATTTGATGGCTAAGTTCTGGCAACATAAACCAATGGAAAATAGGGTTTTACAGTAGAAAATCTTGAGTAACTTTCCTGGTAGACTTTGCCTTTCCCGCCTTCAGGATAAGGCATTTGTAGCATGAAAGTAATAACCAATAATCCTTAGTACACCTACTTTGAACCTGCATCTTCCACATATCAAGGGCCCTCCAGTTCTGTGTGACCTAGAGAAAAATGATTCCCAGGCTTACACAGTGGGTAATACCAAGAGGCTGATTTGTTCAGTGGAAACTCTTGAAAGATTTGGGAAAAGAAACTGGGGGTGAAATGTTGGCCCCACTGGCATCAGTGTGAGTTCTGCCATCTGCTTCACGAGTGCCAAGATTTCATTGCCATAAGATATATAGAGTGTAAGTAAGGTATCATATATAATCCATCTTATTTAATAGGGAGTTTATTTAAAGCAATTTAAATTCTAGTAACTTATGACTAAGACATTAATTAATGATACTTTGCAAAGTCCTGGCTGTACTGAAGTCATCAGTGAGGCTCTTACTAACTTTAATAGACAGAAATTAATCTGATAAATCATATTTAAATCAAAATTGTGCAAATTTAAAATGGGACAATCCAATGTGTTGGGCTGAACCATCTAATAGTGCTTTACCTCAAGGAAATGCCCGGTGCGTGCAAAGGAGCAGGCTGGGAGCGGTCAGCGGGGGATGGAGCTGGGCTTGTGACCCTTGTTTGATGCTGGAGGCGAGAGACCCACAAAGCCACGCTGAGCCCTTCTGGCACCGAGCCCGCGGGTGAATGAAGAGACACTTTTATAACCACAAGAGCACTGCAAATGCTCAGCAATAGATTCATAATCCCCCAGTCATCAGAAGGCTGGCGTTTTCCGAGCTGACAGACCAATGTGTGTATCAGAGGGCAAACATGATGTTCTCAAGAGGATTAGTAGAGGGATTTCTTTTTCTAAGGCAGAGGTGTAATTTAAGGCAGTCATACATGGGCGAGGGAAGTGTCGCACCTACAAAACCTTGAGGACACAGAAGACCTGGGCAGCAGTGGCACTTCCACTCGTGCGGAAACGACACACATGTAAAGCATGAGCAGATACAGCACGAGGCGTCCTCACCGAGCTGAGCTGTGCATGGCAGGAAGGGAACATCCAAAACCTCAGACATAATCCTAAACTGATTAAATCACAATAGATTTACTTTCTACAGTGCTGATGTGGAACAAATGGAGAACACAGGTTCAATTTGAGACAGAAATACCTTCCTGGCTGGGGAATTCACACAGGATATAGGCAAGAAGGGTATTGTCGGTAAACTAGGTGGTAATAAAAGTTGATGCCTGGACCCAATTTCTCAAAATTTCTCAATTTTTTAATGAGAGTGGCCAAACACAGACTGAAACAAATTATGAGCAAGGAAATCATATTCCTTGTAGCGGCAGCAAAGGAGGACATGGTTCTGTCCTGGTTCTTTTGAGACACAAGCCTGGTGCTTTGAGAATTTCATGTTCTGACATGAAGGGTTAAGACAAACATGTTCCCATGAGCAGCCTGCCTTACACAGCCTTCGGTGGGAGGCTCAGGGGTAGCTACCTACACATCTTTTGGGATTTTTCCCTCTCCTTGCAGATGGCTGCCTTGCGGCCAGCCCAGGGCCAGCCTGCCGAGGCCATCAGGCTCGCAGCACTCTAAGCCCTATCTGCAGGAGCTCACACGCTGCTCACACGCTCTCTGCCCAGCATCTGGGACCACGCTGCACAGGGTTTTGTTTCTCAAGTGCACCATTAAGACAGTTTAGACATATCCAAAATGACCCAATTCACTGTGAACTGGCTGTATAAAAGAAACATGTGCTAAGAGAAACATCTCCAGTGCCTGTTGATCAGCTGCAGAGGGACTTCTGACCTTGGTCCTCAGGCTGTTTGGGTAAAGAACAAACTCTAACACTTAACAAGCTGGTCTGCAGATCTGTTCATGGAGAATGAGGTGGCACAGGAAGATCTTTGCCATTATCAGACCCTGCAAAGAGAGGAGGACAGTATCTGTTAGCTCCTGCTCCCATCTGAGGAGCAAAACCACTTTGAATGGGACAGTTTAAAGGAGGTGGAGAATTGGCCTGTACCTCCAAAGCCTCCTCCTTCTCATGCCAGCACAGACAGCAGAGCTGGGGTGGGTGGAGGAGCAGCTGTACCTCAGTCGGTGGAGCAGAAGTCATGCTGCCTGTACTGAGGGGTGGCTGCAGGGAAATGTGAGCCAACCCAAGGCACGCTTTTGGACACGCTGCCTGGAGCAGAGCGATGCTGTGTAGCTCTGTAAGCCGGGCATAGAGGATGGTGAGCTGGTGGGGTCTGGTCCCAGGGTCAGCAGTGGTCTTCTCATGTCCTTGGGCAATTCCTTCCACCTCTCAGCCTTCTGGAGTCCTGTGTTCCTGTCCCTGATGGCATGCCCACCAAGTGGGCCCCAGACTTAAAATAACCATCTGCTCTGTGTCTTGCTTTCCACACCTGCAAAATGGAACTGGTGATGCAGTTTGAGGTCTACTGCTGCAAATTAATTGGTACAGATGAAGTATTTATTAGTACTGTTGCAACCATGGCGAGTGCAGTGTCCAGATGCAAATGCATTTCTTCAGGGTTTAGAGTACTGTGGATATAGAAGGGCTCACAGGAATCAGGTTTGGGTGGAATAACAGATGATTTGAAGTTAATGTTATTTAATGTCTTCATGTACTCTGCCTTATGAAACACTCCAAGAAAATCCTATTATCTGTCAAACAAATGCAATTAAAACATTCCAGCCTAAATATAGCTGGGGTTTGACCATTTGAGATGCTGCTGGCCAGCATTTTAAGGCCTGAACTACCAGGATGTTTCGAACTGGGGCTGACTACTTACCTTGGTCTTTCGAAACCATCTCGGCAAGTGTCACTACAACTCAGTCATTTTACATGCAAACAAAAGTCAAATTTTATTCTACCCTAGGTCCGAGATTTGCTGATCAGGCATCGAACCAAGGGGTTTTATATACAGGTCACTGAATTCGATCAACAGCTGGTCTTGAAGGGAAGAGATCAAAACATGCACAACCCAGTAATTGAGTCCAGATGTATGTCTAAAAGACAAAGCTCCAGCTCAAGCAGGAATTAATTACACAAAGTCTTACAAGCTGTGTTATAAGGAAAACAGATGAAAAGATCACAACAGCCCCTATGCTTTTTTTTTATTTAAAAGAAACATAACAAACAGTTTAAAACAACTGACCACATTTTGGCTACAACCAGTTCAGTGAAATGAAGCTTGCTTTTGGGTGCCCCAGTTAAAGATTTACTGGTGCAGCCTGCTGGCAGTCAGCTCGGTTTGGGCAGTGTTGGAAAAACACCAAACTTCCGTGCTGCAGTCACCATGCAGCAGCTCCAAACCAAACTCTCACTGGTCAAGGGGAAGGCAGAGCCAGGAAATACTTCGTTTTGGGGTCCACTCGCTCTTGGAGGTGCCCCTCAGAGGGGAGCAAAATTTTTTCAAGAGTAGTTGTCCCCATGTCTGGTGCATCCTTAGGGTGTTAACTCCACCACTGCACCCCTTTCAACAAGGAGGCTTAAATACGTAAATAGATAAAGGCCTAGATGGGCAAAATGTTATGCAAGATGCCTCCCAGAGAGAAAGGACTGTTTGGAGCCTTGCCCTGCACTTTTAGATGTGCTTTTGGGGTGCTGTCTGTGAAGTCCTGTACATTGGAAATACGGCCAGTCCAAGCAGTCGCAGTCACTCGACGTAGATGTATCGCAGCAGGTCTAGCCCATGCAAGGGATGCTTCTTAGCTTTGTGAGTTGCGTTTTTCATTTTGCAGAATGAGAAATTATTTAGGAGACACCCTCTGTACACGAGAGTGAAGTCTGATACGGTTTACTTTGTACGCTGTGATTTAAAGAGAATGTTACTCCTGCACATGTGGGTATACTCTTGGGTCCATCTGCATTTGATATACTTATCATGTATGTTTTTGGCTGTATGTCTCAGGTGACCTGTATCTTTTCTTAGACAAAGACTGATCGTGTTTCTCAGTTTTTTTGATTGCAAATTCAGTGCATGAGGTAAAAGGAAGAAAGAAACGTGAAACCACAGCCAAGGAAGAGAGGAACCGTGACTCCAGCCAAACTCTGCACTCCCTGCAGAGGTCTTGGGTTGTTACGTTTCTAACCAAAACTGAGATGAGGGGAGTTTGTCAGCAGGTACAAGGCAACTGCAAATGGAAAAGTCAGCATGGGAGGGGTTCTTCCCGTTCCTATCGACTGAGAAAGAGTTACAACTCAACAAACATGTTTTAAGGTGTGACAGGAAAATCTGAGTGAAACACTTGCAGGAGTTTATCAGAAAACAAACATCCTGAAGTTAACTTTCGCTCTCTGTTGATATTGTGCACTTCCCTTCTCCAGAATCTGTATAATTATAATTATGAGACATGCAACCCCTGATCCTGCAGACGAAGAATAAATACTACAAGAGGGTTTAATCCATGTTAAGAATTAAATCCACATTTCTCTGCCTCACGTCTGAATCAGCCCTGTTTGCAGTGAAGTTTCAACCCCAGCACTAAACCAAGAGATTCATCTCCAGCCTGAGCCGCCAAGTTGCCAAGCAGCAGATCTCAAGGCAATTCGATTCAGCTTCCCTGACAATTCTGGTGCTCAACGAGCAAAACCATGGATGCAAACCCTATTTTCTCTGCATGCTTCAAGGCAGACGGGAGGAGGGCATGGAAGAGGAGGGAAAGATTGTGGAATAAATGGGTCTGTTTCTTTTCCATTTCTGTTGATCTGATAACATTTTTTATGTCTGGCAACAGCTTTGTTAGCTTATGGCTGAATATCCCATTTCATAAGAAATTTGAGGCAAGGAGGCTCCAAGTAGATAGTTATTGTGGATACAGGTGTTTTCCTGAGCAGCACTGGTGAAATGCCCGAGGTAACCCTTCAGTCCCTGATATTAGTCCGAGTTTTCTGCTCTAAGTCTTGCTGCAGATGCCTGCGGTGTTCGGCAGGGTATGGAGGGAAGCTGAAGGCAACTGTATTTACTAGTTGCACTTTTTTTTTTCCATAGGAAAATCTCTGGTGCAGCATCTGCTTCTTAACAAGGCAATGTCTTGCTTTCCTGCCAACATGTCACGAAACTTAAAGACATTTTATCATGGGAATAGCTTTTCTGCTGCTAGTGACTCATCACTTAGTGCTCAGAACCAAGGGCCTCAGTTCGGCTAAAACACGGTACGCAGTGAAGGCAATCTGATAAATTAAATTATGGACATACTTGATTGCAGGGGGTACATTCAAATCATATTACATATTATATACAATTTAAAGCAACTAACTTGGGTATAGAATAAAGACACAAATGCAAATTGAATTGTCAAAACTAATCAAGACAGAAAAAGCACAAAAATACTCTCTTCCTATATCCTCTGTTAAGATCAGCACTTTCTTCTGAAAGGTTTTCTCCCCATTGTAACACCGTAACCTCACTGCACTATGGTACAGCCAGCAGTCTGCTCTAAAATAGTCACCAAGCTTTTAGGAAGTGCCAGAGTAGTGACTTGTCCTTCTCAATTGGGGAGGAGCACCCTGGTGTGCTCCTGTCCTTTAGGCATCCGGGTGACACCCACGGAGATTCCTCTGAATCCTTAAGGAGATGAAGGACCATTCATTAAAGAGCCCTTCTCCTCCAGCCTGCACCCTGCACCCTGGCTGCAGCCCAGGCTTTGGGCAGAGCCCAGCACCCTTGGCTCCAGAACTGGCTCCCTGAAGCAACACATCTTGGTGCAGGGTCAGGGCCCCAGGCTTCTGCTGCAGGACCTGTTTGGCTGGTTCAGCTCCCTGGCCAGTTTGCAGAGGGGGTGTGAGAGGAGCAAACTGTGCTCTCCAGGACTGGCTGCCTAAACGTGCACCCAGAACTGTGCAGCAGAGCTGCCAAGGCCGTGCCTCCACCTGCAGTGAGTTCACGCTGACCTGCTCAGAGGTGTGCAGGAGCAGGGGTGAAGGCTCCAGCCAGCAGAGCACCCAAGGTGCAGCGTAGTCCCTTAAATTGCTGCCATACAGAGGGGGCACACAGGGGAGTGAGGTTACGCCATGCCAAGTCAAAGGCGAGAGGGAACAAACATGGTCTAGATGCGGGTGAGGTGAGACTTCACCTGCAGGCTTGGGGCAGAAAGAAACGGAAAAGGGTAGAGGGAAGACGGGGGTCGTGGGGGAGCCCTGCTCAGGTGAGGGTGG
>NW_010161486.1:127927-174600 GCF_000695765.1 Mesitornis unicolor | reverse complement strand
CTAATGTTCTGTGGTTCTGTGATTCTGTGAATTTTTCCCTACCCACAGCCCAACCCTCACACATGCATAGGATCTGAGTAGCTGTGAGAGGTCCATCTCTTGTATTTAAATAAAAATTGCCAGAAAGCTTAAAAAAGCCTTTGGGTGGAAAGGCAAGGGTATGCACAGCAAGATCCGATGAGTAACCCTTCCAGAGAAAAAAGAGACTGAAAGGGGACATTTGCAGCCAGTGATAGAAATGCCTGGCGCCGAGACACTGTTCCTGTGTGGTGAATTGGTGCTGGTTTCTCTCTCGGCAGGGTTGCTATATTAATGATATTTCCCAGCGGGATGCTCTGCGGGAGGCAGCACAGGAGGGCTGGAGCAATTGCTTTTTGCTGGGAGAAACACTGGAGAGCTGGTGAGGCTCCTAGCTGCTATGTTCACCTGTGTCACCATGGGCAGCCTTCAGCACGTGTTGTTATTATGCTTGAAAAAAATGGCATTTAAGGCACTTGAAAAGCTGTTTCTAGCTGTTTCCTTCTCATTATGAATAGACACAGGGATGGATCCTTGCACTGATTCCTGCCCCGTGTTGGTCCCACAAGTCTGACCACCTCTGCTGCAGCACCAGGGGCAGGAGTGGGGGTGTGTGCCTCCCAGGAGGAGGGAGCCTTTCCAAAGGAGCCTGAATTCCTTTGCAAGGCATCAGGGAAAGGATGTGCATGAGCTCTACCCCACCAAAATACTGAAGAACAGGAGGGATCCAAGCTTTCAATTTGGGGTTTTTTGTTGTGTTTGTTCTGCTGTTAGTTTTTTTTTTTTTAATTTCATACTGCTATCCATGGTTTCTGAGCATCTTCCATAGGACAACAATCAGTAATTTTAATTGGTAATTGCATGGATTCTGTTAATTTACTACCCTTCAGGACTGTGCTGTCACAGGGCCTTTGTTTTCAGTATCGCCATGGTAGTGCAAGGCAGAAAAATGCCTTTTTCTGGTGGAAGTTTCTGGGGACGTGTTTTCTGATCGTATGGAACAGCCATGTATTTGGGAAACTTGGAAGGGTACGGACACTAAGTGCGTCTCCCTGTTGGTGCTGTGGCAGCGTTGCCAGTCTATTTCAATACACACAGCCTGAAAACTCTTCAGGTTTTGGAGAAAGATGCTTAGAAACTCTCCTTGGCAGAAATAAAATACAAACAAAACCAAAAAAAAAAAAGAAAAAAATTATTATATCCATCCACAAAACCTGCACAGCAGATCCCCTGGATGTAGAATGTCCATGAGGTGGGTGCTATAGAGATTTTGCCTCTTGAAAAGCTGCTTTTGCTACTTTTCCTTAATCAGCACCTCTCTTCTGTATCACAGCTTGATGGGGACATCACTGAAGATGATGAGAAACTTCCCACTGATTTCGAGGAGCTGTGGATGGGGTCAGCAGCCTCCAAAGTGCCCACAGATTGGATGTCCCATCTCAAGTAAGTCTGGAGGATCTTACTGCCACTATGGAAAGGTAGCAGGAAGATCCCATACAATGGGCTGAGACCAATGGGATGAGGTTTAATATGGCCAAATGCCAGGTCCTGCACTTGGGAAACAACAACCCGGTGCAGCGCTACAGGCTTGGAGAGGAGTGGCTGGAAAGCTGCCTGGAGGAGAAGGACCTGGGGGTGTTGGTTGACAGTCGGCTTCACATGAGCCAGCACTGTGCCCACGTGGCCAGAAAAGCCAATGGCATCTTGGCCTGTATTAAAAACAGTGTGACCAGCAGGTCCAGGGAGGTGATCATCCTCCTGTCCTCGGCACTGGTGAGGCTGCACCTCGAGTGCTGTGTTCAGTTCTGGGCCCCTCACTAGAAGAAGGATGTTGAGATTCTGGAGCGTGTTCAGAGAAGAGCCACAAGGATGGTGAGGGGTCTGGAGAACAAGCCTTGTGAGGAGCGGCTAAGGGAACTGGGGTTGTTTAGCCTGGAGAAGAGAAGGCTGAGGGGAGACCTCATCACCACCTACAACTGCCTCAAGGGAGGTTGTAGAGAGGTGGGTGCTGGTCTTTTCTCCCAGGTGATGGAGGATAGAACAAGGAGTAATGGCACCAAGCTGAGCCAAGGCAGGTTCAGGTTAGAGCTAAGGAGGAAGTTCTTTCCTGAGAGGGTCGTCAGAAGCTGGAACAGGCTGCCCAGGGAGGTGGTGGAGTCACCATCCCTGGATGTATTTAAAGAGCGGGTAGATGAGGTACTTAAGGATATGGTTTAGAGGGTAGACAGGAACGGTTGGACATGATGATCTCAGAGGGCTTTTCCAACTGAGCGATTCTGTGACTCTGTGATTCTGTGATTACTTTCTTCCTGTGACCCCTAAAGCAGTAGCATAAAAAGAATATGACCTCCTGCTCAGTTCAAGCAAGGAAAACAACGGGCCAATTCAGTGTAACTGGTCAAAAATAGGTCAATTTGGTTTTTTTCAACCTTGGCTATAACTTAGGCCATAAATCAGAGGAAAGCTATGGTGGAAAACATGCCCAGGGTTGTCAAACCGAGCCCATATAGGCTATGCTCTCCTCTCACATCATATTCAAGCAGGTAGATGCAGCGCGGGCTGAACGCTTTGAAACAGCTCAGTAGCAGCAAGCGCTATAAAATATGCACCACTTAAATATTGTCAGTAAATCAAGGGAAGCTGTCAGAATCAGTGTAACTTTTGATGTTTAAAACAGTAATGGTAGGAGATATTGCAGTTTTATGCATTTGAGAGGAGGTTTTGCCTTTATTTTAATTTATTTATTATTTCACTGCCAACATGCTCTGTTATGGGAAGTTTATGTCATCTTTAAAAGGAAACACGCTAAGGAAGATATATTTTAAATTAAACAGGAAATTGGCATATAATGATAAAAAGCAGTAACTGAGGGAGTTTACGATGAGCTGTGGGATTACGCGCAGACAGCACGCAAGCAAAACATCTTGTTGAAACCTTCATGCAGTACATCTAGCCTAGAGGGCAAGAGAGAAGAAACCACCAAATTAAGGAGGAGGCAGTTTGCTTCCTCCAATTAGGAGAAGGAGGAACAATCCGGATTTGAGATCTACGTGCCATTTGCTTTAAGGAAGCAGACGATATATGCATGAAGGGAGTTTGTCAAGCATTTTTGGGGCTGTAACAGACCCATCCCCAGTCTGAGCTTCTACTTAAGAGAGGTCAGGAAGATTCTGGTGTTGAGCATGGCTTTCAGAAGTCCTTGAAGGACTTAGGGAGCATAGGTCCCCTCTGAAGAGGAGGATACTCTGAAGCAGCAGCTGAGATGTAGATGTGTGCAGAGAGCCAAATGCACAGTGGCAGGGCCCCTCATCTCTGTCAGCAAAACCACTGCTAAAATCAAAGCGGTAGCCATCGTTGCTCCTCTCCATGGTCCAACACTCAACACCAGCCATGGGTTGAAATAGATACAACAAAATAATTAAAACAAAAACTAATACAAATAACAATATTGATATAAAGTGCACAGAGTTACACTCGGTGTTGTGGGGGAGTAGGTCTCGGGTAGGACAGTAGACAAGCGCCTCTTGAGATGTCAGCCACGGAAGAAGGAAGAGGGTAGAAGAAGAAAGAAGAACTGTCTCCAGCAAACACCCCAATTTATAGTGAATGTGACATTTATGGTATAGACTAATACTAACTGGTCAGCTTAGGGTCAACGACCCCAGAAGGCCAATTGCATCCTGGGCTGCATCGCAAGAAATGTGGCCAGCAGGGCGACAGAGGTGATTCTGCTTCTCTACTCTGCTCTAGTGAGACCCCACCTGCAGTGCTGCTTCCAGCTTTGGAGTCCTCGACACAAAAAGGACATCAAACTGCTGGAGCAGGTCCAGAGAAGGGCCACAAAGATGATCCAAGAGCTGGAGCACCTCCCCTACAACTCCCGACTGAGAGAGATGGGGCTGTTCAGCCTGGAGAAGAAAAGGCTCCTAAAGGATGTTATTGCAGCGTTCCAGATCCTGAAGGGGTCCGTCAGGAAAGCTGGGGAGGGACTTCTTAAAAGGGCAGGTAGTGATAGAATGAGGGGGAATGATTTTAAACTGGAAGAGGAGAGATTTAAACTGGATATTAGGAAGAAATTCTTTACTGTGAGGGTGGTGAGGCATTGACACAGGTTGCCCAGGGAAGTTGTGGATGCCTCCCTGGCAGTGCCCAAGGCCAGATTGGATGGAGCTTAGAGCAGACTGGGCTGGTGGAGGTGTCTCTGCCCATGGCTGGGGTTGGACTGAAGGGGCTTTAAGGTCCCTTCCAACCTAAACCATTCTATGATTCTGTGATACCCTTGGTTTCTGCTCCTCTGTACAAGTTTATCTGAAGACCTTGATCATCGCATGCCAGCATTAGCTGAAAACTGTAACAAAGTGTCCTATCACTTTGTCCCTTAGAGTGTTGTAGTCCTTGCAGAATTGCAGTTTTCCTCAACAGAAAACTGACTCTCAGATGCTGCCCCAGTAAACCAGGACACACAGCTATGTCACTTCTTTCCCAGAGACTGGTGGGAGATTCCCAGCCTGAGTTGATTCAAATATTTGGCTGAAATATTAAACCAGAGCAAGAGAGAAATTAAATAAAGCGCAGGGGCATGCTGGGTCTCCTCTGTATCAGGGCACCATCTCCTGGGGCACATCCCAGTGTCACACAGTCCACTGGGACCAGTTGGCAGGAAAAAGCTGTGTGCGCTTGCAGGACAAGATAAAAACTCTCCTTTTCTGAGAACTCCCTCCCTTTAAAACAGGGATGCCCAAAAATATATCTAGTGTAGTAATATATTGCAGGAAATATTATTCATTATGAATTTAAAGCATGGTCTGAAAAAAAGCTTTTCTTTTACTGCTTGGCATAAGCTCTGGAATGACTTTAAAGTGCATTTTATCTGGTCTTTCTATGATGTAAACTTTTAATTAGTCATAATCAATGTAAGTGGGGAGAAGTTTGTCAGAGCTCCAGCATGTAAAATGAGAGTTGCATCCCTGACCTATGCCAGCCTCAGGGAGGAGATGACAGTGTCTGGGAAATGTAGGTCTTGTAATATGAAATAGCAAATTAAGTGATTAGTAATTATTGTTGCTAATAAAATACACCCTGAAATTGGTGCTTTATC
This sequence comes from Mesitornis unicolor, assembly GCF_000695765.1. Classification (NCBI taxonomy): domain Eukaryota; kingdom Metazoa; phylum Chordata; class Aves; order Mesitornithiformes; family Mesitornithidae; genus Mesitornis; species Mesitornis unicolor. The sequence goes on along the minus strand of NW_010161486.1, from coordinate 169,484 downwards.
GTGTTATAAATTTTTGACTAGCTTTCCTCTGTAAATATTGCAGTCTTACCATGCTGAGAGGCTTTTCCAGCCATAAAAAAGCAGCCTGAACGTGACACAGTGTCCCACCCTCGAAGGAGGAGAGCATTTCTGCACAGGCAATCAGTTCCCCTTACTAAATCCCAACTCCATTGCTTCATTCCTCATGTAAACACTTGCTATGACGTAAAGCTGGTACTAAACCAATGAGACCCTGCTATGTTACTGGTGTATGAGTCCAAACTGCCAGAGAAAAGGCTCCATTTGGCTTCAGGAGTCACCTTCCCTAACATTAGCCCTCCATGGTTAACGTAAAGATCAAGGCACCACAGAGCAGTTGGTGTACTGCTAAAGGTGCTGTGTTGTATATCAACAGGGGCACTGTTTGGACTTGGAAATAGTTGGGCTCATTTGGGTGGTAATGCATGGAGCACGACTGGCCCGTTCAGGTCCCTTTCCCTTGGCTTGCTGTCTTGTTTTTCACTTGCAGCGGGAATATGAGGAGATCCATCCACAGCATAGTTACACAACAGGCAGATTTTGGGCCAAGTACTGAGAGTAAATGCCCAAAGCAGCACAAGGAGGTATTTCTGTTTTATTTCTACAGAGCTGTGCCTCATCAAAACCCTCATATTCTCCTTCAGAAGACCAGGATCCTGGTGAGATAGACACTAGCCTGAGGCATTTGTGTATCTCATGTATGTGTGTGTGAGTGTGTATATAAAACCCTTTTTTGGGGGAAATGGAGCCATAATTTCATTTGCCATTCTTGTTAAATTTACAAAGAGGAAATGCAGGGCCTGTGTTATGCACTACACAAGCAGGGGATGAAGGGCAAGGAGCGAAACTGGGTGAAGGTTCTTGCCCAGCGTCACGGAGCAATGAGAAAAATCAATGAGAAAAATAAAAGTACTTTTTATTTTTTTACCCAAAGCTACCTGACACAGCGTTAGGCACTTTTCCAAATGAGTGTTGTTATAAATAGCGCTTTGCATTACAGCCTCTGCGTATGACTGACTGTGTCTGCCTGCAGACAGCAAAGTGTGTCTCCATTTATCGCCTCGCTTTCTTACCTTGGTTCATCACCTTAATTTGCCGCTGTTACCTGAGAGCTGACAGCTTCCAATTACAGGCACATTTGCAATGCCAATAGAAAGCATCAGGTCTTGGTTTTCAAAGGTTTGGTCTATTCTTTCCTGAACAAGTGTTCTCCCTGCAATCGTCTCCACAGCTTGTTTCTGAGATTGTGATCTTTTCCACAGATGTGGTTTGAGCTATTAAACGCTACAGTGTAGTGTAACCAATGCGATTCTAACTAAAAGTGTTACATACAGTTACTGGAGGTCCCAGATTCAAACTTTGAATGTTTTCTGCATTTATAAAAAATAAAACAGCCTTTGCTATTGGTTCAAAGTTGGTGAAGTGTCTTTGTCCTGCTCTGGAGAGCAAAGATGCCCCTGGAAAGAGCATCTGTGGGACATCAGAGACAGTTTGTGTGGTTCAAGTTGGCTGAAGATGCATCTCAGAGCTGATTCCCTGCTTCACTGTGCCACCTTGCATGACCCCAGGCCATCAGCTAGGTAAGGTGGATCCAATAGACAAGCTTCTGCATCTGAGTGTTTTCTTTTTCAAAATGCTGAGTAGAAGATGGAGTGAAAGGAGAGACCAAGGGACATCCAATGCTAGCAAGGAATATGTTAAACAAGAGCTGTCTGCAATTCATAGCCTACTCAACAGCAATCCTGCTGTTGATGGAGATTAAACAGACTCAATTTCCCACTCAAATACATGACAGTGAATAGAAATGAAATTTCTCCCATGTTACTCCTTGTCTCAGCTACTGATGCTGCCCATTGACAACAGATGCCACAGCAAGAAGGACACAGCCCAGGAAGGGAGGCTGCCATCTCCTGCTTCTTGCCTTTGATCCAAGTCCCTTCTTTTTGTAGTCGACAGCCAACAGAACAAAGCACAGCCTGAAACCCACTGCTGGTCCTGGAAGCAGACAAAAGCAAAGGTGAAATAAATGCCTTCTCTCAGGAGCAGGGCTACTAGAGAGCCCTGGTCTCATCTCAAAGTGAGTGGAGCACCCTTGATCTGGAAGAGCTTGCACTGGCCATGTCAGGGACACTCTGGAGCTCTACTGGGTCTTGCTTCTTGGGTTTGAGAACAGAGCTCAGCTCACATCCTTGAATCAGGGGCCACAACCCATTACTTGGCACCACTTCACAAGATTAAATAGAAAATCTTTGGGTACTTAAATAGGGACAAGTCACGGGAAACTGTGTGGCTTTCTGCCCTGCTGGGATCTGAATGCAAATAGGTTCTGCTTTTAAATCTCGGGATCACATTTGAAACACAGTATAAAGGGCAATTCTGTCCCTTTTAGAAAGGGATTGAGCTTTTTGCGGTGTAAGGTCTGAGAAGAAAGCAAGAAGGGACTGGTGGGGATGTGTGGTCAGAAATCATCTACTCCAGGCATCTCCCTGTCGCAGTTAATACAGTTAGATTAAAACCAGTCTGGTTTTTGGCTGCGCTGCACACGTATTTGCTGTTTCCCATCTAAATGTCATGTAGCACGGAAAAATAACAAGCAGAGGCACCTGTGCCAGCACTTCAGTTGATCATTTTCCTAATTATATGACATATTTAGGTGGGCCAAAACATACTAAAACAACCACTTATGGGGAAGCTGGTGAGACTTGTGTGACTGACTTGCTAATAAAATTGCTGTGTACTTAATACACCTGTGTGAAGACCTCAAAGCACCTTTTGGAGTTTGAGCCTGATCCTCTTTTCCCTTACACTGAATGACTTCCTAGGGCATCGGTGTCCCATACTTGAGTCTGACTGCCTGTGAGCTGGAAAGCAGTTTAGCTGTGGGATGAAGGGCACAGTGCAAGGAAGAGAGAAGCAGTTTTGAAGCAAAAATGCCTTAAAAATATGTTTCTGCATTACCTGGCAGGATGAGGTACTGTGCCTTTCTTTCTGAGCCATGGAAACAAGATAAAAATAAACTATGAATGCAGGCCTCTGAAATTGTTGGAAGCTGTAAAAATGCAAACAAACATGTAGAACTGGGAGAAATAAAATATCACAGATGCATGTGAAAGAATGGCACCTTCGTTCTTACCCGTGCACAGTGAATCGCTGTCCTTTCCAAGAGCGGCGATGATGAAGAGGGAGCATGAGAGAGACCATTACAGACACCTCAAGCAGGAGGGAGGAACACGGGTCTGGCAGAAGGGATTTACTAGACTATCTGAGGGGAAGGGAGGAATAGACAATTCTGGGAAGGTTTCAGTACGCTTTCGTGATGATTTCTACACATGCTCCTATTCGTGTTGCCGAGCATCCTGCTGTGCCGAGGTGTCTGCATTGCCTTACAGCCCTTTATGAATCACGGCTGCGCTACGCAGGGTTTTGAAGAGCCATGAGATCTAATGAGAACTTTTAGTGTCTCCAGCACGGCCCGATTACTTATTGGAAGAGAAGCAGTCGGATATGAAATGAATGAATGACATGAGCAACTTTTTTCTTTTTTTAATGTGCTCTTTCAGCTCTTCTTCCCTTGAGACTTCCCGTCATCCTGTGCCTGCTTTCCCCCCTTGTCCCGTTGTAAAAGAGTTGATCTCAAAAGAGAAAACACCATTTTGAAAGGCTTTTTTTAAAATGAGAACTGACTGACAGGGAGACGATTTCGTAGTGGGAGATGAAACTGGGACGCTGGAGATAAGAAATTAATAGGGGAGTTAGTCACATGCACAAAACAGCGCTGAGAGGCAGATGCAAAACAGCTCTTTGATTTCCTGCAGAGCTTACCATAGCGAACAACAGCTTTTCTGATCATCAGCAAGAGCACCTCCTTGACCAAACCCTACCAATGACCATCTCAAATGTGGGTTGCCACTGGCTCGCAGGCTACATGGCCTAGCAGGCTGGAGCTGGATAGAAATGATGCTGATATAGTCGTGTCACTGAATTGAAGAGGACTCCAATATACTGAAACCCACAAGATCAGTGTCACAGGAAGATAAAAGGTATAACATCTATAATTATTTCACAGCAGAATTCCAGTGTTGTTAACCCTGCTGTCATCTTTTTAAAATATGAGAGAAACTTTTAAATGTGGTCTTTGAGGACAGTGGCACCGTTGGTTTTATTGCAAGGAGCCACTTGCAGTAAGGGGAGATTTTTATTCTGTTCCTTCTCCTGGACCACTTGGAGATGGGTACGACCTATTCCAAGATATCCCAAACTTCCCATCAAAAAATAAATACATAAAGAAGGTGGGAGGTAGACCTTCAAATCTGTATATTAGAAATGAAGCACAGCAGTAGGAATTAGTTCCTGACAGACGATGACTCTTTAATGTCCAAATTCACCCAGTTATTTAGATGCCTAACTCCCATTAATTTACAAAGACCTGATAGACTACCCTTTCATCTCTATTATTATTATTATTATTATTATTATTATTATTATTAAATTTTCCCTGTGCAAAGAGGGAATAACAGCTTTCCTTTATTTTACAGGGTTGATGTGAGGATAAACGTATTAAAGGCTGTGATGCTCGGTTAGGGCACTAAGGAAAGGACAGAGCAAACTCGTTGCACATCAATGAGTGTGTGAGCTGTCAGCTTGGTTTTGGGGCTGAAATGTAAGGATCTAATCTGTGTACAAGATGAGGAAAATAATTTGGATTGAGTTGCAACAAACGTTCATCTGCTGTTCACAGCTCAGACTAGAACTTGAAGCATATGCTCAAATATGAGGTAGCTGCCATTATTTTTTAATTAATTTAGAGGTTAGCATTTCTCACAGGGTTTATCTTCTTGGAACTGACCCTGATGGCTCTGCAGCATAATACGCCAGTTTATAGGTACCCTCAAAATGCAAAACTCACTAAAATGTACGTTGTGGGTGGTTTTCACCTCTCTATGTCAGACAAACCAAGCACAAAATCAGCCCATGTGTGTCACTGAAGTCCTTCTCCAGGTGTGACCATCAAGCTTATCTGAGGATAAGTCTGTTTTCCTTGGCCTCCCCATGGGAAAAGGCACGAGCAGAAGCCTTCAGCTGTCACAAACCAGTGGTTTTCAATAACTGTTGATTAGAGCTGCCCTATTCACACCACACCCAGCCCTGGGGTTTCTAATAGCCCCCAGAAAGTGAGGGCAAGTCAACGTTTAGCAGAGGGAATCCAGCAGCAAGTATGATAGCACGTGGGAGCTTTACTACATTGCAATATGTTTTTGTAGGTTTGCTCTTCTCTTTCTTCCCAGGCACTAGGGTGGATTTTTTGTTTTAGTTTGGGTTTTTTGGGTACCTTCTCATGTTCTGGGTGTTCCTGCTCACTTTCAAAGCATCAAGCACCTTGTGAAGATGAGCTGTTGGCATCGCTGGACTTTGAATCGGGTATGACCAATTCTGCATGATGTAAAAGCAACTTGCGCTGGGCCAGGGAATAAGATTATATTTGCTTTTCAAGGCTTTGCATTTCTTTCTTCTCCAGTTTTATTTCATTGCACAGCTGCTCTTCATGCTTCCCCTCTAAGAAAAGAACTTCTCTTATTCTCTCCCCTTTGGGTTTTGCAATGCTAAGGAGCAATTCAGAGGATAGGCTGGAAACTTTCAGTTATACCTTTCCTTCTGAAATACAGCTGCCTGTGGATGGACATGGTTTCTTTACTGCTAATAGGAAAAGAATCTCTTGTGGTTGTTAATTAACACTGCTCCAGATTTATCGCAATTTCAACAGTGTAGCCTGGGGATGAATTTAACCCCTTGCTCTTCTGGAAGCAGTTTAAATGACTTTGTCTTGTTCAAGTGCATAGGATGAATTGGTGGCTGGGCTTTACAGAGGAAAAGCCCCTTGGTGGAGGCTGCTGCCCTGGTACTCCTGGAATCCAATAGGATTTTGGAATCGTTTGTCCCTGGGGTCAGACTCTGATTATTGCAGTAATGGGTAGCAATTACCAAGCTTGCAGTGAGTTGCTGAGGTCTATCATCGGCGAGTCTTTATTGCCCAGAGCAAGAACCAATTGCGTTTTTTGACCCATTAGTGATCTCCAATTTTGTGCTAAGTATTGCTGCTTAATTCATTTATTGAGGTTAATATTGAAAAGTTTTGCTTACTTTGAATACTTTTCCTCTTAACGTTTGCAATTAACAATGCTGCAGCAGGGAGAAATGAAAGATCAATAAAGCCTCTCTTATCTTTTAATATCCACCTTGTCAGGTGAATTTCTGCTCCTTGAAAGGGCCACGGTGTTGGGTTCATTTTGGAGATGGATTATTTTTTTTTTTTGAGGCTGCTTGGCAACTTACCATCACTTGTATGTCAGATTTGATCATTAATTCCTACCCATGTCAGAGGTTAATGGAGGACTGTTATGTGTGTAATCATGTCTCACTGAGAAAAGGAGTCGAATAGCTTTATAGGGATGAATCTCTATGATTGCTAGGAGTATTTAAAATAATTGGACTCGGGCAATCAGATGATACAGTTATGATTATGAGATGAGGCTATATGAGTAAGTTACATGTTTTACATAGATTATGTCTGATCCAAGTTCCTTTTGTCTTTAATATCCTGAGTTTTCACTCATTTTCTCATTAAATCTCAGATAATTAGAACAAGTTTCAGGCCCTGGTATATAAAATCAACTAGAATTTCCTACAATAACATGCAACTCCCCGTGAATGCATGGGGAAATGTGCCTTCACTCACGTCACTTGTGAATGAAGGAATAAATTGGGTGTTATAAACTGGATGTTAATGAGGTCAGATCATATTTCAACAAGAATAAAGGTATCTCTGAGATACCTGCAAAGTGTGGGTCGTTCTGTCCTCATAACTATTTGCTGGAGAGGTAAGAAAACCTCAAAAACCCCCAAAAAGCCCCAGGAATGGTAAATCATCTAAGTTATAGGAATCAAATACAGAAACAGCTGCACCCCTCAGAAAACAGAGACCCATAGCATTACCCACCAGAGGTAACCTTTAGAAACCTTCATCCCCCATAGGAACTCCAACGTGTTTCTGCAGTAATTTCGTTACGCAGCAAATGTGGTCAGGAGCTAGGAAGGCCCAAAACTTTGGAGGCTGCTTTTACACTGTAGGAAAGAAACTCAAATGCATTACTCCAAAATGTTGGCATAAAAGACCCATAATGCCGAGAACCCAAAATGTGTTATTTTTGAAGCTCTATGATTCTTGCCCTGTTTTCCTCATTCCATGAGGACCACCTCGTTTTTTTCAAATTTGAGCCGCTCACAAGTACAGATTCCAGTTTAACAAGTGCCATGCTGTTGGGAGATATTCAGGGCTGCAGTTCTGGAGAAACAAGCAAAACCCTTTTGCTCTGTGTTAACAAACATTGCAGAAATCCATCTTGCTAAGACTTTCAGGCAAGCAGTAAAATTGTTTACTAAACAAATCTGCTTCTGTTTAAATTGTTCTTAAGGTTCCCAAGTTCCCAGTGCTTTGTAGATTACACCATGAGAAACATTTACATCTGCACATTTTTGATAAGCTATGGTGATTACCATGTAGTACAAAGTGGACACATACACTGTCAGCCAAGGTATAATGAACTAGAAAAATCTTTCCAGTTAGTTAAAGCAAGGGAGAAATAACACTTTGAGTCATTTTGGAAAATGCTTTAAACTGAATCAAAAACCCAGTAATTTTTGTCCTGTATGTCTTGGAGAATGTAAAAATGGTGCTACTGGGACAGACCATAGGTCCACCTGGCCCAGTATTCCAATTTTGAAAGAGATGAAAAAAGAGAATGAGGAACAAGGCTTGCATACAGAGGTGTCTTTCCAACTAGAGTGCTAACACTGAAGACCAAGAGCCAGAAGTTTTGTTGATATCTTGTAGCATAGGGCTACAAAGATGATTAAGAGAGTGGAGCATCTCCCTTATGCGGAAAGGCTGAGGGAGCTGGGTCTCTTTAGTTTGCAGAAGAGGAGACTGAGGGGAGACCTCATTCATGGTGATCAATTTGTAAAGGGTGAGAGTAACGAGGATGGAGCCAGGCTCTTCTCGGTGACAAACAATGATAAGACAAGGGGTAACGGACATAAGCTGGAACACAGGAGGTTCCACTTCAATTTGAGAAGAAACTTCTTCTCAGTGAGGGTGACAGAGCATGGCCCAGGCTGCCCAGAGAGGTTGTGGAGTCTCCTTCTCTGCAGACATTCAAAACCCTCCTGGACGCCTTCCTGTGTAACCTCATCTGGGTGTTCCTGCTCCGGCAGGGGGATTGGACTGGGTGAGCTTTTGAGGTCCCTTCCAATCCCTAACGTTCTGTGATTCTGTGATCTCCGGGTTTAATAACCATAATTTGATGGTAGTCAATGCCACATGACAAAAGCTGGGTTTCTGGACGCATTTATTTCAAAAAGCTGCTTTCATTGCTATGTGAAATTTCAAATAAATATTAGGAAAACCTCACAAATGTGGCTACGAGCAAGACTCCAAGTTCGTAGCTATCAAAAGAAAGACAGTGTGAAGCAATGTGGGCTTTTTGAGTCAGGAAAGTGGAAGAACAACCTTCGCATTGTGTTTTTAAATTGGCATTACAGTCGTCAGCCCCACTAGTATAATTTGGAGGTGAATAGCTCACTTATCCCTGCCATCCAAGCATGCTTTTTCATAGTCCAGACTCACATAGTTAATTGTGATGTGCCATCCTTTCCAATGCATGGCAAACCGAGGGAAACTGCAGCAACCACAGGCTGCAAGCATGGGAGTGGGATGTTCTGCTTCAGCAAAGGGTACTGAAAAGGTTAAAGCTGTTGACACTTGAATGTTATTAATTAGTTTTTTTTCAATCTTGCATGCTGTTATGCTGGAGGGGGGTAGAAAAGCCCTATATGGGGTTTTGAGCAACCTAGTCTAGTAGAGGGTGCCCCTGCCCATAGTGTTAGGGGGGTTGGAACTAGACTGGCTGAAAGCCTTCACTGGTAGTTTCTCAGTGAAAGCAGCTTTTTTTCTTGCAAAATATCTTTTTTGGTTTTTGTTCTTGTATTTTTTTTTGTCTGAAAAGCAATTGAGGTCACACCTGCACTGGCAATTAGAAATGGAGCTTCAAATCATCTGTGAGCAGGGGCTTGCCAGCCCTCATTAACATGGCCTTTCCCAGCACTAGGAGTCAACCAGAGAGATTTTCAGAGCTACTCCCTCCCACACTTTGATCCTGATTATCAGAAAAAGAGTGTGAGCCAGCAGGTAGGAGGTTGATGTGTAGGTAGGGGTAGGGTATGATTGCTGGCTGGCATAGACCCCAGCTCTAAAGGCTACAGCATCATAATTGGAAATCCTTTGGTAAATCCAGTACTTGTTTGCTCAGGTCAAAGGAAGCAGTTGTTAATTTTAGACTTTCTAAGAAGCTAGATGTTCATTTTGTCCATCTGCTTGCCAGTGACAACTGGCTCCCTTAGACTTGCCTAGCACAACAGCTCCTGGGTTTTGGGGTGGCCTGTTCGTCCCCATGCCCTACCATCATCCACCCATATCATCCTTGGATCTGATGAAAGAGAGGTGCTTGAGGGTTAGAAGACTGTGCTGTTTTGGGATGGGATAGAGTTAATTTTCTTCACGGTGGCTTGTGTGGGACTATGTTTAGAATTTGTGCTGAAAGCAGTGCTGGTAACACAGGGATGTTTTTGTTAGTGCTGAGCAGTGTTTGCACAGAGTCAAGGCCTCTTCTGCTCCTCACTGCACCTGTGTTTAGGTTGAGGGTACACAGAAATTGAGAGGGGATACAGATGGGACAATTGACCCCAACTGACCAAAGAGATATTCCATACCATATGACATCAAGCTCTGCATATAAAGCTGGGGGAGGAAGAAGGAAGGGGGTGACATTCGGATTGATGGTATTTGTCTTGCCAAGTACCAGTTATGTGATGGAGCCCTGCTTGCCTAGAGATGGCTGAACCCCTGCCTGCTGGTGAGAAATAGTGAATGAATTCCATGTTTTGCTGTTTACATGTGTGGCTTTTGCTTTATCTATTAAAATGTCTTTATCTCAACCCACAACCCTTCAGCAAAAAAGGATAGGGTCAAATTGCTGTTGAACTGAATGAGGGCTGTGAGACTTTTTTTTTCCCTCTGCTTTGTATTAAGAGATTAGTAATTTATAAGGTTTATTAGATCATGTCATAGCCATTTCCTTTATTACTTCAGAGCTGGTCAAAGATATCTTCTCCAGAAGCCAGTTTGCCTGGGAAAAGCTGTTATTGCCAAAGGACAATCTCAACAGAAGCTGCCATCTCTCAGATTTAAGGGAATTTTAAGGAAAAGAATATAGGAAGTAGGGGGAGAGGGGGAAACCAATCTATCCTTTTTTCCCCCTTGAAATAATGAGGGTTTAAAAAAGAAAAATCATAATGTATTCTGAAAGTTATCCCATCAAAATGCCTTGATTCCTCCAAAATGCCCACAAAGCTTTCTCATGGGTGCGCTTTACCCTTCATCCCTGGTGCAGGTTCTGGGAGCACCCATCGTAGGGCAGGACATCCATCTGCGAAGCAATGTTCAAAGGCAGAATAAAAAGCTTGTTTCTGCTGCAGGGAGTGTAAATCCCATAGTCTTACTCTTAATCTTGCTGGGTATTTTGAGTCCTGCAGCAGCTTTCATGACGCGGGCGCTGTCGAGTTGCTGCCGTTGCGAGGTTTCGGCAGCGAGCGGGCTTTCGTTCACAACGCTGTATTAATTGCTAATATGTTTTGCTTTCTGGTTGCAGCATGTCAGTAATCTGCTACTTACAAATACCTCCTCCCTCGGGAGAAAATAAATCACATGTGTTTTTTGGAACCGAGGCTGATTCAATACATAGGAAATGCGTTTGGTAATAATATTGGCTGTAATCCTCCCGAGAGGAATTAATTATAAGCATGTAGCAAGGTAATCAGGAAGCCGTTCTTGCTGTGACATTGAGCAAAGAACACCAGAGCAAGCAGGAGGGTAGGTGGAATTAAAACCGAAGTGTGCAATGTGTTTCCAGGAGCCAGATGGTGCACAGGGAGCCCTCAGTATGGGGAGAATGGGCAAGTTGGCTCCAAAAAATAAGGAATTACATTATGATGTTGTTATAACAAGACAGCTGATGTGTTGGCCCAAATATCACTTCTGATGAGGCAGTGGATGCTGCTTTTGTGTGAGGGTGCTGAGAGAGGGGTGTACACATATGCCTAAATGTCTGTGCATGCTTGAGAGTTAAAATTCTCCTGGATAATGAGAATGTGAAATATCCCAAGGGTTAAAATAGCGTCGTGATCAACAATGTGTTGTTGCACTGCCCTGTTGTACGGCTGCCTCCTTGCTCTCATTTTCCATTCATCCCTGGTACCTCACAAATCCTCCTCCACTCCAATCATTTTCTCTTCATATTCCTCCTCTTCTCAAGCTTTTCCTTCCCAGGTCATTGCAGGACTGAGTTACATTTTGCCTTTTCTTTGGCCTTCCTCAAACAATGTTTCCCAGCGCTGTAATACCAATTTTTTCACCAATAAACCACAATCATTTTGTGAGAGCAATTTCAGATGTCGGCAAAAAAAAGATCTTTTCTTCTTTTATCACTACTGCTTTATTTTGTGGGATATTTTTTTAATTAGCAGCTGGACCTATCCAAATATCTGAACTATTAGATATCTCTATATATGGAAATACCTGGAACATTAGATGTCTATATATACTGAGTTAATGTGCTAAGCATAAGGGATAAGCATAATCCAACTCTGGATTTATTTGGGATCAACTGGTTTTTATAGATACTGCCCAACTCTCCTTGCCCTCAGACTTTATACAGCTCTTCTTTAGCCTCTTTTCCATCTCAAATGTGAGCAATTACATCTATTTTAAATTATCTTTTGTGAGATTTGATGTCTGTACGAGGAAGCAGAACAGCTCAAAGAGAAGCAAAGAACACCAAAATCAAGATACTGCTGCTGTCTTTCAAGCAATGACAACATTGCCATTTTTTTCCCTTTATTTTAAAGAGATTAAAGCTGAAAGCACTGATGATGCAAAGACTTGCATGTGTTTAGCTTTCCGAAGTAGTCACATCAACATAATTTGAATCACTTCCACTCAGCATATCCATGTTGCTTTTAAATAGATCACTGTCCTTTGGAAAAAAGTCATCCTGTCTTGCACAGTTCATTCTTCCAGCTATCTGCATAGGAGGTCCAATTTTTCCTTTGAAATACGTTGTGGAATGAAAATTCAAGGCTGAAGTCCTTCAAGAAATGTAATTTGCTATGGTTGACTGGCTGGCTTCTAATAAGATGCCTCCTTTCATGCCTGAGATCAATAATTTGGTAACACGTGCCACCCCTGATCTCCAGAAAGTGCCCGATGAATGTGTTCCTCCGCAGCTGGAAAAAAACCCCAAGGTCTGTGTTTAGGGTACAAGAGTAATAATTTGATGCTGGCCTTGCATGAGGCTGGTTTCTAGCTTCTAATTTAGCAGAGCTCACATATTGCCAGGGCTCCCTGAAGGTCTGACATGGTCCACTTTTCTCTATTTCAAAAGGTGTGCATGCAAGGAAACCCCCTACAACATTGCACCCTCCCTCTTTGCTTTAGCTCCAAGCCTTGGCAAAGGGCTGGGAGTCTACCAGGGAGCTTGGCTGGGTCTGGCTCGAGATGCTGGGCTGACAGGCCATGGTGCTGGGAGGGAGAACTGGATTGTGCCAGGATGCTGGAGCTGCTGGGATGCTGGTGGGTTCTTTATTATTAGTTTTGTGCCCTCACGAGCCTGCTTCCCATGAATATTTGATAAAGCCCGAGAAGGTCACCACAGCTTGTTTACTCTCCATATGGCATTTCTGCATGTCCCTGCTGTCTCTGCATGTATCTGTGGGGTTTTTATCCTTTAGCCATGGCACTCAGCCAGATCCCCTCTTTTTTTCCTGCCTGGTTAATTCAAGGGAGGGGAAAAAAAAGATATAAAAGGAAGAGTTTTTTATTATTCATCACAGGTGAAAAGCTGTACTACTCTGAGCAAATCTGAGGGGAAGCTTTTTCTGTATTTTGTCATTGTGAAAACCAATTACCCAGAAATGGGTTTCTGAACACCCTAGATGGCCTGTCTCGGCTTCAGTGTGTTTTGCCAGCTTAGGCACATGAGGTGAGTTAGGCTGGCAGCCCCCTCAAGGAGAAGCGAGCTTATTCAGCAGGGAGTCACTAGCCAGAGAGGATTAGAGCAGTTGCCTGGATGGAGCACATTACCCCAGCAAAACTCCTTTGCAAGCTTAATCGCTTCTGTGTTTGGCTTTGGCTGGAAAGCCTGGGTGCGTTAAACTTTCCTATGCCTCTGTCCCATGCAAACCAAGCCTGAGATAGCTCTGATAATGCCTGCATGAGGTGAAACAGCTCTGGGCTGTGGTTTTTGGTGGCTTGGGACATTGCAGCCCACAGAAGTTACTGGCCTTGGAGCCAAGTGGGCAGGACCTGCTCCAACCCAGGGTCTGGTGCAACAGCCCGTGTCCCCATGAGGTGGATTTGTGTTAGCAGGGTGACTGATGTCTTGGCATAGCTCCTCTTCTGACATCTATGGGGGGTTGATAGGTTTCAGCAAGGAGATGTGAACAAAGCACTGGCAATGGTCTTAACTTTGGCGTAGAAGCGAACCCGAGTCCAAGCCCTGGCTTGGTTTTTCGTAGTCTTGTTCAGTCCTTGGCTATGGCTTGGCAGCTCTTTATACACATGAATTAATCTCCATTATTTATAAGGGAAATAACATTTTTGTATTCCTTATATAAGTAAAGAAACCAAGGCAGAGCTTGATAATTCAGACCAGGCAAAGGCATTCTTCTGTCATTAAAAATCCACTATTTTTGGGTGCAGCTGGAAAACACAACACAAACTTGATGGAAGTTGTTCCAGTATTTTCTTGCACTGCTGTCAGAGATGAACATCTTAAACTCCTAGAATATGAAGTCCTTCTACCATGTGGTGTATTGAATGCTCCCTGGCTCCTTATGGTGCCAGCCTTGTTCTCTGCATCCCTCTGGTTATTTGTGCAGGGTAATGAAGGAAGAAATCCTTACCTGCTGTCTTGGGAGATGTGGTTTGGAGTTGACCAAGTGGCCAGTGCTTACCTAGGCTGCCCAGTAAATCGGTCTGTGGAACAGGCTTGTGTAAGTTAGCTAGTGGGAGAGTGGCTGAGAGCTTTCATGGGTGCTGTCCTTGTCATCCTTATTCTTCTTAAACCAGCTGTAACCACATCTGCATCTCTTGATCTTCTGACACAAGCTCTCTGACACACTGCAGTGGACGTGCATGAGACATCACTCCCACTACTGCTATGCATGACACTGAGAGATATAGCAAGGAGACAAACATTTTCACAATTACTGCTGCTTTTCTCTCCCCACCATCAGGTGCGTAAGGCAGAAGACACCAAGTACGAGCTCCTAATAAATTGTGTTAGTTTTAATAAATTTAAACGTGCTCAGTAGATTTTTCCCTAAGGGAATTACAAAGAGCAAGGATGATTAATACAAGAATTTAGCTGGACAAAACAGATGGTGCGGCAAAAAGCTCAAAGTATTTCATGTGTTTCAAAACTGCTCTTATTTGGTGTTAATGAAGAGACCACGATCTCCTCGCGTGTTAACTCTGCTGATTCTGCAGTGTCCTCTCATGGCCTGCTCTCCCCCTTCCTTCCCCTCAGGAAAAGTCCTGTCCCCAGAGCATGCTAGCGATTATATGATAACCAGATGAGTAAAACAAGTTGTCTTAACACTTTTCAACAGATTTGGCTCATGCCCATGCCTGCCGTCTAAGAAAGCAGAGCGGTGGCCCCATGGGCCAGCCCCCAAAGGCCCTGCCAACTCCTGCAGCTGGGTCCCAGCAGTTGCCCATTTCAGCTCTGCAGAACCCCTTGGTGCGGAGGTTGGCACTGCCCTATGCGGGGTGGGAAGCCAAAGCAATCCTACCACCCTTTGCTCCTGGTTGTCCTCTTCCATAGGTAAATTGGAGGAAAGCTGAAAGGAGAAAGCAGCAGGAGCAGGATCTCCTCTGCTTCCCGAGCAGACAGCACCATGAGAAGATCTGCGCTGTGAGCTAAAGAGGCAACTTGAAGGGAGGAGTAATCCCAGCAGGCTGGGCTGGTCAGAATGACCTTTGGGTCTTCACAACATTGACTTGACATAATCGAGATGATAGAAACAAGCATTTATTGATTTTTATGTATGTGAGGTGTTTGGATATGCTTGGCATGCCCTGATCTCTGGGAAGTGAGTAAAGATTTTTAGCAGTTGTTTGAATGGGAATTGGGAGAGAGCAAGGAGTAAGTGCTTTTGAAAATCTTACCTTCTCTTTGTTTTTCAATGCTAACGTAGAAAAGATGCACCTCCTGTGTCAGCTAGAGTTTCGTAAAGAATGATAGATGATATTGAGATCAGATGCTGGGCTTTACAAAGACTCAGGGTTGTTTTCTTTCTTTCTGCACAATTACTCATTGCGAGCTGTCCACACTGGAGACCAATGAATTAATATTTTTTCCCCTCGAAGTTCCTGCTTTAATACTGAACTAAATAAAAAAACCAATTAAGTACCAGATGGCTGCGACAAGGCTAGGTTTTTTCTTTCTGACCAATATTTGAACACTAGAAAGAATTGTTGGAGAAAAGAATTATTCTGTTCCAAAGTGCCCTCGTTTCTGGTATTTAATTAAGTGATGTTCTAAGTGATATCATATCTTTACAGCAGAACAGGGCAGAGGAAAAAAAGCTTTCCTCTGCTCACTGCCTTGAATATCTCTGCTAATTAGAGGAAGAGCGCTTTTATGTGGCAAGCATTATCTTGTGCTGTAGAAGCTTTTTTCTGTCTTATGTCTGGTGAGAGGAGAAAGAAATATCTGGGTAAACAGGCAGGAACAGGCATAGAGGATGTGCTAGTGTTTATCTTTATTCGCAAGGCATTGGTCCATCCTACAACTCAGCTCTCTTTCTGAATACTTGTACGTAGGCACTGGGATCTCCCAATGCCATGATGTCAAAGCAGCGTTGCTGTGTGGGTGGTTTTTTTGGTTTGTTTTTATTTGTTTGGGGGATTTTTTTAAGATCTATCAGATGGCCAAATCACTGCCATCCTGAGCCTCAGAAGGTGCGGATACATTTTTCCGAACTTCTACCATTAACTCTGCTGTTCATAAATAAGATCTTAGTGCAGTCTGTGACTGCAAATTGAATATTGTGTTTTGATTACTTTAGGATACCAGTAGTAGCTAACCCCACATGCTACTGCTTGGGGAATCACAGAATCACAGAACGTTAGGGACTGGAAGGGACCTCAAAAGCTCATCCAGTCCAATCCCCCTGCCGGAGCAGGAACACCCAGATGAGGTTACACAGGAAGGCGTCCAGGCGGGTTTTGAATGTCTCCAGAGAAGGAGACTCCACAACCTCTCTGGGCAGCCTGGTCCAGCGCTCTGTCACCCTCACTGAGAAGAAGTTTATTCTCAAATTTAAGTGGAACCTTCTGTGTTCCAGCTTGTGTCCGTTACCCCTTGTCCTATCATTGTTTGTCACCGAGAAGAGCCTGGCTCCATCCTTGTGACACTCACCCTTTAAATATTTATAAACATGAATGAGGTCTCCCCTCAGTCTCCTCTTCTGCAAACTAAAGAGACCCAGCTCCCTCAGCTGGGAGGTCTCTAACAAGTTGTTGGTCAAAACCCCTTGAAAGCAGCAGATGCAGAATAAAAGAGATGAGCTGGGAGGATCAGGCAGAGGCGGGGAGGTGGCATAGGCGATAACAGGGTCAGTTGTGATGGAGTGCAGGCAATAGCATCACCTCTTAGAACTAAACTGGACCTGGAGGCAAGCTGCTGGTAAAGAAGTTGTTCCTCTACCTGCCACTCGGTTTAATCACTCATGCAAAACTCCCTGACGATACTGTGAAATTCTGTGAGTTGATTTTGTTAATGAGTTGTTCTTGCCCACAGCCACTAGTGAGCAAGAGGATACATGGCCTTGTGTCTCCCCTTTATGCACTCTTGATATCTTTTCCCCAAATCCTACACGTTTCTTAAATCAACAAGACACTTTCCTCCAAGTGTCGCTTGGTCAGATGAGATTTCTCATCGTGAATAACCTGTGAGAGCTGTGGTTGCTGTGCAGGGAGAAAGAGGGGTGTGAGGATGCTCTCCCTGGCTCCATTCCTGATGAGAGGGAAGGGGACATGGGCTTTGTGTTGTTGTCAAACAGTAATAAAAGGGACTATGTAGACAGAAATCATTCTTCACTCATACTTTATGAAAACTTTCTGCTCCATGGTATAAGATTATTTTTGATTGATTTTTTTTTTTAAGTGCTAAGCAGATGCTCCACTGTAATGAGAGGAAACAGAAGTGGAAAACAAGGATGCTCATACTTAAACAAATGAACAGATGTAGGGAGTGGAAAACAACAAGGTAAACATATGAATACTTTGAGTAAACAACCTAAAACAAATAGGAGAAAAAGTACCATAAACCGTCAGCCTGCACCAATCTGGAGCTGGGATTAATCAGCTTCCCAAACTTTTCACTTTTCTATTTTCTAAGGGAATTTGAAAATTAAATTTTCTAGCAATTTTGCAGTACTCCTGTGTGTGGAAGAGGCAGAGGCGCCATTTCAAACTGGGCTGAAAAGGCTTGGTTGAAGCTGGAGAGGAAAGGTCTGCCTCTCGAAAGGTGTTAAAAGCCCTGCTCAGTGCAAAACACCAAGCTTTGGAGTTGGTTTCTGGTTCGCAGAGCCTGGCACTAGGAATTTGGATGTGTCAACCTTTCTCCCCACTCCTGACATCAGCTGCTGCAAATTGTTTTTCTTTCCTCTCCAGCCTCTGCCCAGTCTTTCCTCTCGTCTCTGCTTAAATGTGCATCTGCACGGAAAGGAGCCAGACCCGAGGCTTTTTTGGATCTGCTTTGCTGCAGAGCCACCCTCCTGGCTAACAGACGCCGCTCTGTTCTTCCCTATTAAGGGGCTTTGCGTAGCACACAGCCAGTATTTAGGGAAAACAAGCCCCAAACACAGCTGGTGGTGCATCTGAAAGGGGGATCAGTGTTGAGCATTGACTGCTTTCTTATTCCTCGCCACCGAGGAAAGTCATTGAGACCCAGTGATGGCACAGCCACCTCTTCTGTCTTAGTGGCAATTGCAAGCGGGGAGAAAGGGAATGGTGAGCACTACTAACCCATGCCATGGCAGAAGCCCAGGTGTTGGCTAAACCCAGGGTAGCGTGGCCTTTTCTGCTCAAAAATCCTTGAGGAAAGAGCACGTGCTGGAAGTCACTGATGAATTTTGCTCCCTGACGTTTCCGCAATAAGGGAAAGAAAAGACAGGCAGCGCTGGATTTCTGCAAAACATTTAGACACTTTTGCCAGCTCTTACATATTTTTAACTCGATACCTCATTACCTGCTTTTGAACTAGGTTATTATTCATTCTTTATAAGATCTCCTCCCTTCTCTCTGTCACCATTTATCCTTCTTAATTAACAAACGGCATCAATTAAAATGTCAAATATATTCTTCTCAGATCATGCCAAAGCCACGCTCCGTAGTATGTCGAAATGAGAACATCCCCACACGGCTCGGTGGGGACGAGGGTAGAAAATCTTGTCTGAAATGCAATTATTTATGAGCCCTGTCTGTGAGTGAGGATGGCATTTGTCATGTACGGAGAAGCTGACCTGACAACCACAAAGCTTTCTTCTGAAGAGCTGCTCAGTTTAGACGGTGGGCTGCTTGGGGCAGGAAAAAGCTTATTGCGTGGGATTTATTTTAAATTATTTTAGCCACCTGGCCTGGGGGTCGGTCAGTGCTGAGTATCCAGGCTCCCTCGAGAGTCATCAAGAGCTGAGGAGGAGAGAAGAGCACTACCAGAGCGTGATGCGAATCCCTGGTTTGGGTGTCTATTTTGAGATACGATGAATTGCCTTCTCCTGCAGAGAGGGGGGCAGTGAAGCCTGCCTGAACCCCAAATTTCCCCCAAGCACAGTGTACCTGGGTGTCTGCTGGGGGCAGGTATTTGATTTTTTGACAGCTGAAATTAGCTGTGATGTTCTCACAGCGTTCAGCATGGCCTGAGGGCAGGCTGACTCTTCACCAGGGGGCTCTTCAGGATGCTTAATCAGAATATATCACAGCAGAGGGTGTTTAGAGGACATGGCCATCATTTTCTAGGAATAAATACTACTTATCCGTTGGGCCTAATGGTACAGGCCCTTCACTGTGAATACTGTGTTTATTTTGAGTCCATTGTATGAGACAAACTGTACTTTCAGCTCATGCAGATGGATGAGAAATGCAATTTGTACAGCCCAGAACAGCCAGGCAATGTTCTTCCCTCTAATGCTGATTCATGATGTGACTCTAAGCAAGTCCCTCACCCTGTGCCCCTGCTTTCCAAGGCAGTTGGCAGAATAAGCTTTACCAGCTTGGCAGGGACTTGCTGATAACATGCTAGGTCTTTGGATCATGATTATTACCTAAAAGCTGAGACTGGGGACTCAAACCCTGTTGTAGTAGAGGCTGTAAAAATACAGAGTTAGAGTTTGGAGAGGTTTTTGGAAATGAAGGCACTGTGCAAAACTGGTAAGGCAGGTCAACATTTGCTTAAATATACACCGTGTAACCCAAGGCAGGCTGGCAGTAAGGTATTTGTGTTCTCCATGCCATGGTTCCCATGATCAGAGGTCCTGTGGGAAGACCCTCTTCCCCATTCCATACTTGAGCAGCATCCAAGGCACGATGTGGCCTAGGTACCAAAAAAAACCAGAAATAAATGCTTTCCCTGTAAAACACAAGCTGTCAGTCAAATGGCTCTTGCTTCTGCCAACAAAAGGCAGCCAGAACTGCAGGGCTGCGTTCAGGCTTTAATACCGACTTATCAGAGACAATCTGAAACTCAATAATTACTTTTTTGAAAACTGCAAGTGCAGTTAATCTGATGTGCACACACCTCAAGGGGCTCCTGTGGCATTAAGCCAAGGTCAGAAAAGCTTTTTTCAAGAGAGGCTGATGTTTTAGCTCAATTCAAATTCTGTAATGGCAATGTGTGCACCTGGTGGCTTGATGCTCCTGCCTTTATCTTTGAGACCTCCCCTTGGTCTGTGGTTCTTGTTTAGTGAAGTTTGACTCTGATGAGAGACTCGTCTCTTGAGAAGATGTAGGACAAAATCATAGAATTATAGGATAGTTTAGGTTGGAAGGGACTTTAAAGATCTCCCAGTCCAACCCGCCTGCCATGGACAGGGACATCTCCCACCAGACCACATTGCTCAAAGCCCTGTCCAACCTGGCCTTGGACACTTTGAGGGAATAAGGCAGCACTTACTGGTTTAAAATAATTTCAATGGGCAGTTGCAGTGTCTGGTTCATTTCTTAAGTCATGCACATGCTCAACCCATTTCCAGTAGGTGAAAGCCTAGGATTTAGGAAATCTGGGTTTGTTTAGTTAATTCATTCAATAAAAGCTCTGTTCAAGAAGGCATCTCCACTCGGAAAAATACCGAAGTCTATACTTAAGTTCAAGCAAATGCTGAAATCCTGCTTGCTGAAGATAAAAGGATTTGTTAGGTGTGTTACAGTAGCTATGCACTTAAATATTTGGCTAACAAGAGTGGTATTAAGCAGATGCTTACCTGACTCTTTTGAATGGAAACCTGAGAAGGTATTGCAATAGGGAAATATCCACGTAGATAAAATGTCTAGAGCACTGGGTGGATGCAGTTGTCTGTCTGTGAGTGGCTTCTGGTACATATCAGGCAGGGAATTATATGCTGCAGATGACATTTTGTCGGTGGGGGTGACTCAAAGCGTTTATTTTCATTTTTTTTATTATTATTTTTTTCCACAGGATGTAAAAAACACACTGGGAACAACAGCCCTGCATGGAGTAAAAAAAAACCTTCAAAGGTTTACACGTGTAGTTATGGGCTCTGAAGTGACTGTTGCCAGTAAGGAAAGAGGTCTTGGAGCTTCAACATCTGCTCAGTCCTTGTTAGTACTTATGCTAAAAATTATTAGGTTTTTTAGAACAGAAAATACCCCCAGGCTGCTGTTTAAATGCATGGTGTTTTCACATCTCGAGCGCTGCGTGCAATTCCAGTTTGTCTAGCTCAAAAATGATCTAGCAGAGCTGGGCACTGTCCAAAGCAAGGCAATAAGGATTATCAGTAGTATGGAACCGCTTTCTATAAGAGGTGATGAAATGGCTTCAGGCTCTTCAGTGTGGAAAAAGAGGCATCTGGGGGGGCGTAGGAGGGAAATCTATAGAAATGTGAGTTTGGTGGAGAGGGGCAAGTCGATTGTTCTTATAACTCGGGAGCCAGGAACATCAAATGAAATTATCAAGTGGCAGATTCAGTGCAAACAAAGGCAATGGGGGGTTTTTGTTTTCTCACAGTGATGAATTATGCTGCCAAAGTCATTGCCGAAGTGGAATCAGATCCTGAATCGCCTTTTGAGCTGGGGAGCAAGCACAAAAGATTTTCATAGGGCAGGATCCTGTAATCCAGCAGAAATCTGCACAAAAATATCCTGAGGCACCTAAGAAAGATCTTTCTCAATTAGAAAAGACTTAATTTGCTATTATAGTAAGTAAGTCTTGTGATCTTTCCATGCATCTGGGAATCCCTCTATTAAAACTAGTTTTTTATAATCTACTGTTCTGGCTAGAAATGTCATTGATGGACATGGACCGTCTTCTAAACGCCAGCCTTAATTTAGTTATGACTTAAAAACATTTGTTCTTGTACCAGCCTTAGCCCTCAGCTTAAGAGGTTTTGCTTTCTTCCTGGTATATTATTACCCTCATATATTTTGTAAAATTGCAGAAAAACAGCATTGCAGGGAGCCGCTTATGGTTAACTAGTCCCTATCCTCGCCTCGAAGCCAACCCAGTCATCCTGATAAATTCCTGATTGATATTTCTGTAACCCATTTGCAAAGGCATTGAGCAGTGGAAACATCTCCTCTGCCCACGGGGGGTGCGCGCTGGTGTTTTGCTTCTCCACCTTCGCATCCAGGAATGGGAAAATGTGCTTTTTTGTTTTTAACTTCAAAAGTGGGAATTAAAAAAGGATGACGAAGAGTGAAAAAGCTTACTCTCCAGCCATCCAGGCAAACCAAACAGGAATACAGAAAAGGAGCAGTCAAAAGGGTCAAATTCTTAGATTATAGCGTGAATGCTTGAAGAGTAACACAGCAGAAGCTCAGAGTAAATGTGTATTATCCATCACACACACAAAATAATTAATTAAAACTATTATGGTAAAACAGTCTAGTAAAAGAAGACACTAAGGAAAGATAAAAATGACGTTTCAGTTTCACGGATTCTGGAGTTAAACGCTAAACCCGAATAAGAGGAGCAGGGGAAAAAAGTAATAATAATAAAAAAAAAATTAAAAGCTGTGTCTGCTAATCACAAAGGAATACTTAAAAGAATACTTTCTGCCTCCCAAGCATATTAGAAGTAAGGATATTGCCATCTGCTCTGTAGGGATAATAAATGATAGCGGCACAATCAGGGACACTCGGAGAAGATCAGGCCATGTAACAAAAAGCCATTAAAAAATTCATACTTGGTGGAACCCAGGGAGCTTTCGCACGTTGTAATGTCTCTTTCTGGGATGTTTTTCTGACAGCTTATCTCAAATTAAATTACTGACAGAAAAGGTTTCCAAATAAATTAACAAGATGAATAGTAACCAATTGCAAAAGCTAACTAATATTCGCACCAGAGGTGTAAAGGAATTCAGGTATGAAAGTGCTGACCTACCCGCTGTGTCTTTCATGTACTCCTTAAATAGCCCTTGGTACCAGGAGAATGCCAAGTGGCAAATACAACATATGTTTTTGATATGAAGTCTGGGAGCATCTGGTGTAAAGTGTAATTAAGAATGGAATGAGTAGACATTTGGATAAAAATATGATACATTGGGGGGGGAAACTCTATGTAGATTTTATAAAAGGCAGTTATTACAGTGCAAATCTATTGAAGCTCTCTATAGCAACATATATATTAATAAGGAGAATCTAATCAAGATAAGGCACTTGATTTTGAAGATCTTTTATGAAGTCTTTCACCAAAGTCTTTTAAAGCTATGGTGGGAAAAGACAAAAAGTTAATGAAATTAAGTATGCCATTCCTATATATTAATTATTTGACATTCTTTTATTCCTAATACATTTTTTTCTTCCCCTCTGTTAAAATACAAGTAATGAAGAGTAAATGGCCAGGCATTAACTTATTCCTAATACATATTTTCCCCCTCTGTTAAAATACAAGTAATGAAGAGTAAATGGCCAGGCTATACAAGGGACATCCAGCAGTGATCAATGCTGCAACCCGGTACGTTCTGCATAGTCAAAGTTGATTGCAAAAAGGGTGATTGGGAAGCCACAAAATTCCCTGGTAGTTATATGCTATTCTAAAACCACGAAACTAAAATTGCCAGGGAAGTGTTGAAGACTCTAAGTGACTGGCTGATAAAATAGCAGACAAAATTCAGTGTCAATAAATGCAAAGTAATACAACGGAGAACGGTGCCAAGTACACATTCGTAACAAGAGGTTTAAATGAGCTCTTTTCTGGGAAAGAGAAGCTGAAATTATTGTGCTTAGTTCTATGAAAACAGCAGTCGCCACCTTCTTTTCCTCTCTTCCCTTGTATAAAGAAATATTGTAATAACTTTCTTGAGAAAGCTATTGATCTGGCTAGGTCTCAAGCTCCTTCCTCCCATTTCCTCCCCTTTATAAAATCGTAGACCTGCGGTAGTTTTAGTGCCTTTGTTGCAAAGCTGTCCTAGACACTTCCTCATTCAAAACTCTGAGCTCTCCAATCCCCCCGACTTCCACAATTATTTTCCCTAGCTTCTCAAAACTTGTACTGCTGATCCAGATCTGGAAAGGGAAAACTGTATAAGTCAAAGGGAAGCTCTCCATCTGGGGTTGGCAGTAATTAACCGTGGGAAGAGATTGCCCCAAAGTGATGGTGTCCTTTACATCAGATTTTTCCCAGCAATGCTGAACCTCTCGTGCTGTAAGGTCAGTACTGGTTCAAATGCAGGACGTGGAGCTTGATTTTGGCTGAACTCCTCTGCTCCCTGCTCCTCACCTCAGCTCTCCTCGTGCCCCTTTCCTCACTGTCGTCTCTACTATACATGCGCTTCTCCCTGACAAAACGCTGCACGAAACGTATTGCATTTACTAATTAGAATAGCAGTTACTAATTAAGTTTAAATTCCAATGTACCAATCAAATTTTATTTCCTAATTGTGCTACATTATCGCTAATTAGAATAGCAGTTTTTACTTAATGGATTATATTTAAATTAAGATGTCTCCATCCAATGTTTTTTTCCTACTTACATTTTAACTAATTGGTACTGCAATTATTAAGTTACGTTTAAATTGAAATATATCGGGCTGGTAGGGAATCATACGATAGCTTGCTTACGTCTGTATGATACTAGTAGGAATGATTAAGATACAGTCCAGTTAATTAGTTCTGGAATCAAAATAATTTCCTAAGTGTTTGAATAAGTAGTGAGTGTACACTACTCCCTTGCCACACTATTAAGGAGGAGCTTATTATGGACTCAGTAGAAATTTAACATGGTTATTGCTGCTAATCAGCTCGGATTCACTCTGCAGATATTAAGGTCCAGGTTCAGGAGAACATTTGAACACACACCTATATTTAAGCATGCACTTAACAGTTGCCCTGCACTTCTGAATCAAAGTCTTTTGATTTCTGCTTGTCGACACTTTAAATATTTTTATGATGGCTAATAGAAAAAGGCCTTTGAAGATTTATTTACCACGCTTTGTGATTCTGCAGTGCCATTCAAATGGATGCTGGTGATGCTACACAAAAACAAAGATAATTGTCATGTGCTGGCAATTAGCAAAGAAGTAGACAGCAGCCTTAAATCACAGCGACGCATCGTGATCCAGCACGGGGGGTGGGGGAGCTTACACCAAGCTACCCAGAGAACAAGGAGGGAGTTGTGCTGGCTAGAGGAGTTGCAATTCCTGCCCTCCCCTGATGGTGACCTTCAAGTGGCACAGAGGAGAGCATTTTGGATTGCAGCAAATGCCATGACCTGGGGGTTTTAATGCTGCAGCTCTTCAGGCCATGTTTGCCCTTCCTGAGCACAAGCTACCACCACCTCTGCTCGCTGAGAGCGCAAGGCTCTGCATTTGTGAGCTGTAGGCATGGGGGTGAAGAGCTGAGGAGCTGCAGCCTAGCAAAACCCTTATGCTTTCCTTTCAATGCCATTATGGACCTAAAAAGGAGAAGTGGGGTGGCTCTTGATAGATATGTGTACAGGCACACACCTCACTCACAAACATAGAATTATTAAGGTTAGTAAGACCTCTAAGATCAAGTTCAACCATCAACCAAACACCACCATGCGCACTAAACCATGTCCTCATACATTTATTTGTGGGCATGTGCCAGATCCCGTGTCTACGTGGGATGTACACAGAGAAGCACGAGCAGATGAGTCACTTCTGCTCCCTTTGACAAAATCAGTTTTGCACAGATAGTAGGGAGACGTTATCTTCTGTGCCCTTCAGCTGAGGCTTGGTCACATGCAGGAGCTGCAGGACGTTCCTATGGAAACTCTGCCTTTTGTTTTTTGTGATCCTATATAAATCGGGGCTGCTTGAAAGCTGCCGTTGTAACAGCATCATGAGAGAGGCAAATGTCTGGGGAAGTAAGTCTGTAATGACTTGGTTTGAATTTTCTGGAGTTGTAATATCCCCCCCGCCTGCTCTTGGTAATATAATGATCCAACTCATCTGTAACAGGTTAACAACCTTCCTCATAACAGGTGACTTCTAAAAGAAACCAACTTCTAGCTGGATAAAATAAATAAATAAATGGATGAGGTAAAATGAGGGTTAAGTTAGGAGGAAAGGTGACTGGTGTTTCCCAGACAGAAGGGCCCATTAAAAATGAGATCAAAGCGTAAACTTTTGAATAGGTGAGAGTTTAAAAATATTTCAGCAGTTATCACTTCATCTCTCTGAAAGGAAAGGAGAGGGTGAATTTCAAAAACGGTACATATTCAGTAATGCTTCCCTCTTCCCCCCTACCCATGTTTTCTGAGTTTTACAGGAGCAGAGCTGAACTCCAGGGAAATCCACCTCCATTAAGGGGGTCTGAGGCCTTTCAAAAATCCTGTGCAATTTAAGGATAAGTGCAAAAGAAAAGATACCAGAAAATCAGATTGTCCTCATATTAAACAAGATCTGAGTTTTGGAAGCCTTATAACAGCCAATGTCATCAAAACCTCCTACAGCATTGGAAAAGAACAGAAAAAGTCAATGGAAAACCACTTAACTGAGGGAGAAGGATCAGCTGGAGAGGCAGGAGATGATAAGCCATGCCAGCAATGTATGTTTGAGAGACCGAGTGTGTCCTTCATTGTAATGCAGCTATAGACATGAAGGCAGATGCTGTGTGATTATTCTCTGACAGTGCACTATGAGAGGATTTGATCCATTTTCTTTCTAATTTACTCTGACTTTGTAAAACCATGTTCCTCCAAGCTCTGCTCCTTGTTCCAGCATGCTAAGGACTCCCCTCCATACAAAAAATGATGAAAATGATGAAAGCCCCGAGCTGTATTTTCTCCTTCCATGTCCCTTATTTTAAGGCACAACATGGAGTCTTTTCCCCAGCAAACTTTGGCAGCTTTTAGATCATAGCTGCTTTTGACTGAAATGCTGGCCCCAGCTGAGAGTCATGGCCAGGCAAATTTCTCAAAGTTGGGTCTGCTCCTGAATAGACACTGTAAATCTGCCACCAAGTGAATGCACAGGGGGCATAAGCATTTGTGGGCTACTCATACTTAATATAGGGTGTATACTCCATCCTTAAAATATCTGCATTTCATCCTCTGGCTTAATAAACAATACAAACAGGTGGACGCCTGGGGTTGGATACTCAATGGGTATAAACGCATGGAGCTACACTGATTTATAGCAGCTGAGAAGTTGGTGCTTGCACTCTATCCTAAAAATTATTTCATTTCATTAGTAGATCCCTAGATGGAATATGGTCTGCAATTCAATAACCTCCCTGGATGCGTATAGGAGACACCTTCAGCTAAACTATGTAGGAACATTCTTGATTTGAGTCATGATATCATGCAATGTCACAACTTTTTTTGGGCTGTGTATTGCTTTTAGTGCTGTTTCCACATCTTTCTCTTTCCTAAATTCCTGGGGTTTAGCACACTAGCCTTGGCTGTAAAAAAAAAACATGCAGGCTCAGTCCTTTGCCCTTTAAGTTGCAGTCATTTAGCATGAAAAATTGCCCTAATTCAGACTAAGGAATAGAATGAAGACTTTGTTCAGCTTAGATATTTGCTGTAGCTGTAAAGCTGCATGCAGAAAGAGCTTCTATTTTGATCTGGGGGAGGAAACAAACAAACACACATGCCAAAACCCATGAGATGCAGTTTTTGCAATAGCATCCAGTGGGGTTTGATTGCGCTCCACAATATGGTTCCAAAGTTGCAGAGCTACAATGAAATACACTTACTGTCTGGTCAGCTTTATATTCAAAGTGTTACCTAAACCTCATGTACAACAGCACACGTACATTCTTTGATAAACATGTGGATGGTTCAACTGAGAGTTGAAAGTAATCAGTTAGTAGCGGTAATTGCAAGGGTGATAATTACTGTAAAAGGTACTGATTGCAGAATCTGGACTTTAGTGTCCTATTTCTGTTCTCAGTAATTTCAAATGCAAATATATAAAAATATATATATGTGTGTGTGTGTATATAGTTATGTATACACACACAAGAAAAGAACCATGTGTGTATGTCTAACTGCGATAACTGTGACAAACTAGTTAACAAAACTGAGGAACTGATATTTGCTAAGTTAGACAGACTGAGTTTATACCGAATTTTATTTAGTTGTAATTCTGGTTGGGAAATGTCTTATTACCCCTCTCTGAAATGTCTCCAGCGCAGCCCCCGCCCCCCACAGATGGGAATTCATTTGCTAAAAGGAGAGTTGGCAGCAAAGCCCATCCTGAGCTCCGTGGGCTGTGCCTCTTCAGGAGACAGGATTATTGCAAACACTCCCTCTGCGCTAAGATATTTAAACAGTCTTCCCGGCAATGTTAAAAATGTAAGGTGTGCATGATTATGAAATATAACTAGACAATGATCTTCACACTTTGAAAAGCAACAGAACATTTTCCAGCTGCGGCCACCACAGTGTCAGAGTATGATATCACTCTGAGCATTTATTTCTGGGGACAAAAATTTCCCAACCTCCCTCGCTCCCTGTGCAAAATGTTCCCCTCCACCCCTGCTGGGCTCTGTTGTTCCTCACTGGAGAAATCCAGACCCCAAAAGCAGTCCAGTGTTTGCGAAAATTCTCCTTTAGCCTTCAAGGGGGTGAGAGACATTCACAGGTATCCCACACACCTGCAGCACTGTTCTAACTATGCACTGTTACTATAATCTGCGTTTCCTGGCTAAACCCAAATGATAGATAAAATCATGTGAAAGGTGTCAGCTAGACCAAAATCTCCAGGGTAGTTTTGCAGAAATAAAGTGAAATATTCTTCATACGAACACAGCAAATATCTGCCAACTTTGCGACTGAGCAGCAGGTCATAAAGCAAGCACAACTCAGAAAAGCGGAGGTGTATGTAACATCTGAATGAGAGGTGAGAGACACGAGCAGCTTTTGTGCACGTGGGGCTGGGGTACAGCTGAATAAAACATTAGTGCCAGCATGATTTGCCAGCCAACAAAATGCAAAGCCATATGTATGGAGTAGAAGAAAATGGCCTCACTGATTTCCAGAGCTGGAAGAAAAGCCAAGATGAGAATGGAAGGAAGGTGAGTTGGGAGCAGCAGCTACTGGGTGTTGCCAAGTTCTTGCTGTGAGAAGATGTGGGATCAGAATAAGAGTATGTCATGGTGTGTTTGCCTTCAGCATGATTCTGGGGATTGAATCACAGAATACTGGGAGTTGGAAGGGACCTCGAAAGCTCATCCAGTCCAACCCCTGCCAGAGCAGGATCACCAGAGCAGGTCACACAGGAACACGGCCAGGCGGGTTTTGAATGTCTGCAGAGAAGGAGACTCCACAACCTCTCTGGGCAGCCTGGGCCATGCTCTGCCACCCCTACAGTAAAAGAGTTGTTTTCCTTATGTAAAACTTTTTCCTCATGTTAAAAAAGCTTTTCCTTATGTATATTTTTCCATATGTCCTTGAAATTCAACCAGAGCAGTGCACCCTAGCTCTGATGGGTCAATTCCTTTGCTGTAGTGGATAACAGATGTTCTATCCAAAGCAACCAGAAGACATCTGCTTGTGTCCTGATCTACAAAACTCCAAGACTTGAGAAAACAAGGAACCTGGGAGCCTAAGATGTGGTCTTCCTCAGCCATTGGAAGTCTGAGGCAATCTCTTGCTGGGAGCCAGGAGCAATGCTTCTTGGCTGCTCAACCCAGTATTTGGTGGAGCTATTTTTCTATAGATCCCTCTTTATTCTTGCCTTCTGCTTCTGAAGGCTTGTTCTCTCTCAAGACTGGCTTACCTGTCTGCTGTTTTGGACTCAGTTATATTGTATTCTCTATGGTTTCTTTTTGTCTAGACTTGCTTCCAAGTGTGTGTTTGCCTCACTCCTTGCCTGATAGACTCAGAATATCCCTAACCATTGGTCTGCCTTTGGGCCATCCTTCTTGCTTGGACTCCCGGCCTCAGCTGCATCTTGGTCAAGATGGTGAGACTGTATTTGGAATATTGTGTTCAGTTCTGGGCCCCTCAGGTCAAGAAGGACAGGAACTGCTTGAAAGAGTCCAGCAGAGCCACAGAGATGACTGAGGGAGTGGAGCATCTCCTGCTGAGGAGCGGCTGAGGGAGCTGGGGCTCTTGAGCTTGGAGCAGAGGAGACTGAGGAGTGACCTCATTCATGGGGATCAATTTGGAAAGGGCGAGTGTCAGGAGGAAGGAGCCAGGCTCTGCTCTGGGATGTCTGGTGCCAGGACAAGAGGCAATGGGAGCAAGCTGGAGCATAGGAGGAAAACTTGAGGACAAACTTTGTGAGTGTGAGGGTGGCAGAGCATGGCCCAGGCTGCCCAGAGAGGTTGTGGAGTCTCCTTCTCTGCAGACGTTCAAAACCCGCCTGGCCGTGTTCCTGTGTGACTGCTCTGGTGATCCTGCTCTGGCAGAGGTTGGACTGGGGGTGCTTTCAAGGTCCCTTCCAACTCCTCATATTCTGTGATTCTGTGAAGGTACTGGCTTCTTTTTTGGGTTAGAAAGTCCTCACTTAGCTGTGATCACTGGCTTTTTCTCACTATGACACTCTGGCAGTGGCCCTTACTGCAAAACTCCAGAAGCCCTATCAACTGACATGGGTCAAAAGAAGAGAGCAGAAAAATGAGGGGCACCTGCAGTACTGAATGAGATGAAAGGCCCAGATGATCCAAGAAGATGCATCTCCATCTTTCTTCTGTCAGTTCTCGCAAATAGTTTGTGTAACTGAGTCCCGGCAGCCACAGACCTGAGTATTTTTTTGTCATTCTGTGCTTGTTATTGCAATCCGTGTGCTTTGAAAGTTATGATTATTTATTATTAAACTAAGGAAAACATTGCATGAGCCTGTCAGACTTTCAGGAATAGCTTGCACATGCCTTTCCCTTATGTACAGTTTGGCACCTTCGAATGCATTGTTTTTTTTCCCCTATGTTTATTTTAAACTGAGAAGCTTAAAGAAATGCACAAACAATCACGGGGGAAAAGGAAACCAGTTATTTATAGTATGAGGCAGTTTAGCTTTCAGGGTGGTTATAAGTGTGCTTTGTAGCAAGCAGTGCTCTAATTCTGCAAGCACTTCAGGGCATCCTGCACTTGACACGGTAGGCGAGGGGTGCTCTCGGGCTGGTTTCAGGCATGTTATGGAGGTCACCTTTGAAGGGATGCTTGTGCTCAGATAGACGTGTGAGTTATGAGTCTGGGCTCAGGTGTTGCTGGATGAACCTCTGGACCATCCAAGACCCATCTGGGTGCCTCAGCGCAGCTGGTAGCTTCGTATGGTGCCAGGTTGTAGGGAAGGGAGAGCCCCTTTATGCGATCTGGATAGACGAGATGGTACATAGTCTGCAGTAGGACCATTGGGGTTTCCTAAAGGAGTCGGTGAGGGAACATTGGCAGGAATGAGACGTAGCTGTTGGGGTACAGGGCTGCGCTGTGCTGCCAAAAAGCAAAACATTACAGGTAACTTGTGAGTTTTGAAAAGACGATATTTGTTGTAAGAAGAAATCCACAGAGACTCTATAGCAAGTGCTCATTAATTCTGCCAGGTTAGTTAACTTCTACCCACCAGGGGTTTTCTCCTATTTTTTTTTCTGTGTTATTCTCCCTTCCTGCATAAATTTGTTTTCTTTTGGTGAGAAATGTTTTGCTAGGATGATTTTCGGCAGCTCTACAGACTTGTGCTTGAAGGGGAGCTACTGTTGAACTGATCCTGTTAGCGCTATGAAGAAATACTGATGAGAGACAGACACTTTGATGTGCTAAACTAAACCCCAACAGGCACAGGTACCAAGAAGAGCCCTGCAAAAACACGGTGGGCAGAGAGTCATAATTAACAAGAACCTTTATTGCAATAAATCAATATTTGATTAGCAACAAATATTTCCTCTGATCTCTCTTTTGCTTCATAAAACTGAAAATAAAGGTAGGATGCGATTTGTCAAAGCTCGCTGCACCAGTCTTATTTTAAGATCTTTCTGGACCCGATGGTAAAGTGCCCTCCCAGTGGGAGGTGAGTTATGCTGCCAGTAAGGGTTTTTTAAAGCCTATTGGTTATAAGTACTAGGATAATGTGGGTCTTGGAGCTAGATTTTACCAGAGAGTATCGGTTGGGGCTTAATTTCACAGTGTTGGGGAAGCTGTGTTGATAAAATATTTGAGAAATGCTGAATCAGCACTAGGAAGCACTTTTAACAAGGTGGCAGAAGGAAAGTTGTTTCCA
The DNA here is from genome assembly GCF_000695765.1 of Mesitornis unicolor. NCBI lineage: Eukaryota > Metazoa > Chordata > Aves > Mesitornithiformes > Mesitornithidae > Mesitornis > Mesitornis unicolor. The sequence goes on along the minus strand of NW_010161486.1, from coordinate 137,429 downwards.
GCTTTTCGCAGCATTTAATTATGCATTTGTGGCACCCTTTGGTCCATGCTAAGAGCTAGAGATGTTGGTTGTTGGATGGATCAGCTGTATCCAAATTCCACAAATGTCATTTGACCAAATCACAAGCCACGGTGGGTTGACAATGGGCACATCTCTAAGATGGGTTTTCCTGGACTGTGGCTTTAAAGGAGCCACAGACACACCTTAGGGTTTTCTTCTCAACATTTAGACTTTGTTAGACATGGAGCTCCAACTGTGACATTTTAACAGAGGTGATTCAATAAACAGGTTTTATAAAATTATTTCTCCCCTTTGTAGAGGATTTCCTTTCTGACCAGCAACTTTTTGTTGCTTTCTGGTTGCAAAAAAAGCTACACAATCCCTCTCTGTGGCCTCAAATAACTTTTCTCCTTTTTTCTTTTGTCTGATTTTTGTCACTTCAGGGTCTCCTGGACTCTCCCTGCCACCCAGGACTCAGCTTACCAATACCTCTTTGCCTTGTGACAGTGACTTCTTGCTTAATCCTTTTCAGATAGGGAGGAAAGGCTCAGGGAAAAGTGCATATCCCTCTCTGCTTCCCCATAGCAGCTTTCTGAAAGACCAAGGATGATGAAAATGATCCTAACCAATGTTGTCCATTGCAGGCCTACTCATGATAAGCAACAGCTCTGCTGCTGTTTGTTTGCTCCCCAGCTATATAGGAGAGACTATGACTACTCGAGAACTGATGGTTGTTACATATATGTAAAGATATTTCAGTCTAACATCTGCCTTATAACTAATATTTCAAATATCCGATATACAGTCACTTGGTTTGTGCTTTGTGGTAGGTTTTATGCTGCCCCTTCTCGTCCTTCTCTAGACAGAAGCAATTTTTTGAGTTGAGATACGGATTTAAATAAATCCCGTATAATCACGCAATGCTTCTGTCACAACGACTCATGTTTGGAAAACTGTTCACAGCATTTTTACTTCTTCTTATGTGCTGCTGGACAACTTTCTTCTTGCATTAATAAATACTGGATGCAAAAGTTTAGGAAGCAAATTCAAAGATTTATTCCAGCAAGTATTAGCCTGTTCTCTCTCTCTTTTTTTTTTCCTTTTATTCCATCTCTCTCCCTGTCAAGTCCTAACCACAGCTTCCCAAGATGAAGCAGGCTATTTTAAAATAATTAAAAGTTTCTGCCTTCGCATGACTTCTATTGACACCACATCTGCTTGAGCGTGGTAGGAACCAGCTCCAAGCCAATTAAAAGGAGATGGGTGCCTCGTACAGCTCCCTTCTCTCTTACTGAACTTTTGACCAAGAGGGCACTGTATTGATGAATTTCATTTCTTCCTAATCTGCTTGTACTCTGCTTGATAGCTTGGAGCTTTGCTCTCTTCTGTTTCAGTACAATGACCCCGCTCTTAAGAAAGCTGCGAGTTTGAAGCAAAGCAAAGATTTCAAGTTATTACAAGATGTTGAGCACACGGATCTCTTCTTGGCTGCCTGCAAGATGTTGCCCGAAAGTTGAGAAGGGCTCTCACCCCATAGAAGAAGAAATAGCAAGGCATTATTTCACAGCTTTTAAGGTAGTAACAAAGAAATGGAGTTTCACTTGGTACTATGTAGCTGAACAGACTTAGTCCTTCAGGGTGAGTATATGGAAAGGAATAAACCAGCTACACCCAGGGGCTCATTAGTGACAAACGCACGTGCTATGTGGCTTTTAAGAGCTGGCCTTCAGGCAGATGCTCGCGTACCGATCAGACAGGTCAGAGGTCCCTTTATGAGTAACTCTATGTGTATGAGAACTAAAAGGGCATTTTCGTAGGGCTGCTCCTTTTTCTGTTTGAGAGATGGTGCCGTAGGTATTTTGCAGAGGTCTCGAGCTGCCAATATGCAAGCCTCTGCATTTGTTCTGTAATGGCTCATCATTGTGGCCACAGCCAAGCATGCAATGTTGCAAGGTACACACTTTAGTCTGCTTGCTATTACAGAAGCCAAAACTGGTTTATTTTCGGCCTTGTTGCCAGATAATGCATTTTGGTCAACAGTGCTGGCCTCAAATAGATGTTCCTTGGGCAACAGGGAATAGTTTATTGCTTATTTTTTGCGAGAACCTGGGTGCTGGATGTTAAGATATGCAAACAGGGCCCCAGATTTCTTCTTATGAACAGAAGATGCTGCTGAGATGAAAGCAGTTTACATCCCTCCCATGAGAAAACCAGAGCAATGAGAATTCATCTTCTCATGCAGAGCTACAAGGAGAATCCTGACACCTACATCTTCATTTTGGCGAAGTCCTTTGCCATTCAGAGACTGTACATTCGGGATCTAAGTGACAGCTGAAAGTAACGTTCCGAAACTAGTACACCATGAATTTCCATTTCCTTAGGAATTTAATATTTATAAAGTGGCTTAGCTTTGAATAGCTATGACAATATCACAGCATTAAAGACTTGGCTGTCCTGATAATATAAACGTAACTGCTTTCCCCAAGAGCATCCTCGACTAGTACCTGTTCCAGTCTAGTTCAATATTTATTTAGTCACGACACTTGTCACACATACACAAGGCGTCTTTGTGGCACGGAAAGGAAGTGAGCGTGACCTTTATCAGATTAAAAAAAATGTGCATTGCTACTACAACAACGAGTAAGTGTAGATGAAATACATTGTATTTACACGACACCTGGAAGACAAATACTGACCAGATCTTTCTATCACTGCTGCACCACTCCAAGTTAATTGGAAAGACAGAAGGACATCACAGAATCTCATCAAAGGGGTTTAGAGATGTCAATCTGAGTTTCTAAACTTACAGTGAATTTGGCACCTAATTTTTTTTGCCTAGTCTTTCGGAGTTTCAAGATAATAGAAAAGAAATAATGGAATGGATAGGATAATTTAAGAAGAGATTGTGTTTGAAACCGTATTATCAAATAAATCACCTTCTCTGGGAGAAAACAATAGAGTGGGACCTGGACTTTGCCAGTTGGATAAAGATAAGTATTCAGACTGAGACAACTAAAGCTTAGGAAGATAATAGTTTGTCCATCAGGGGCAATGTTGCCAATTAATGTTAATAGCAGTATATAGATCTCCTCAGTATTGCCGTTGGGCATGCTGGGAATATTGTTAACACCAGCATGCCCACCTGTTTTTAAAGAACTGGAAGGGCAAAAGGAAATAAGAAAAAGAGAGGGAGGATCAACCTCATGCTGAAGATGAAACGGTTTCCTCTTATTTAATTGAGCAGCATTTTTTCAGGTTTGAAGCAGGTCTGCATTTACCTACTACGTGATTCCTCCACAAACTCGATCGTTTTTCTGAAACCCAAGATCAGGAGAGAGATTTTTGTCAACAAGAAAACATCGTTTGTGCTCCTTACTAAACATTGCTTGAATAGTTTGTAAAAGTTACGACGTCTTTCTTGTAACTCCATTTGTGTTTCAGATAAAGACAACCATCTTCTTCTCACTTGGACATCTCCGTAAAAGGGAAAAATGGATGATGACACGGAGGCTGTGATGTGGGAGAAGCTTACTGTTATCTTATCTCAGCTCTGCTTATCTGTTTGAAACTAAAGGAATAACACCTTCCTTGATATCGTTCATTCAAGGTAAGGGATGGTTGTGCCCAGAGCTAGTTACCAGGGCTGATTGAAAAGGTGTATGGGTTTTTCTTTAGCAGAGATTATTTTTTCTCTCTGTGGAAATCTGAGTATTAGAATATTGTAGTGAAAAACAAAAATATTTTGGCTTAAATACAGAAATACTTAAGGTAAAATAGAAGTATTTCTAAATTTATAGAAATTGCAGTCCTGGACTAGACATAGGTGGTTCATAGGTGGCTCTTCCACTTATGCCACCCATAATGACCCCTGGGAGGGGTGGTGGCAGGGCCAATACTATCCAGAATCCTGACTTCAGTACATCATACAAAGCTTAGAGCCTTTTCTGCAGAAGACAATGACGATTTGCAGCATCCAAACCCTAGAGTGCCAAAATCCGTGCCAAATACACACATTTCATGGTTTGATTACTTTCACTGCCTGGTTTCCTAATTAAAATAAATTAAAAATTCAGGGAAAAACAGCTACTATTTATGAGCAATAACAACTTCTTCAGTTATTCAAGTGATACACATTGGTGCTTTTGCATTTCTTATTATCTGATTAAGGTAAGAATACCAAGGCAAGACTAACACAACTTGTCTTGTATCAGTGCTACAGCAGTACTGCAAAAGTAGGAGAGGGCTGAGAATGCTGTCAGTACAGTATTTCCATCTCAAGCCTGGGCTGATTGAGACCTTCTGACTCGTACAACCATTTTCTCCAAAGGAATCTCTGAAATAAGACTTGGGATTCATGTTTTTTTGAAGAATTCATGTGACTTCTGGTTTTGGTTCCCTGCCAAAATCAAGGTTAACAACTGAAAAGGATTTCAGCTGAGAAATTTGAAGCACTCTCAATGGCGTGGTGAAAATAAGCAAGCAGAGAAATAACAGCATGCGTTCCAGTTCACAAAGGTAAATGCATTGGCCTGACAGGGTAATGGTGAGAGATGCGGCTGCTTCCAGCCTGCATTTCAGTTTTTGCTGTTGGCCTTCAGCATCCTGCAGTAAATCAAGGCTGGCTGGGGGCAGCTGGGATGTGCTTTCTCTCCACAAGCCCTGTCTGATCTGTCCTCCTGCCTTACCTAGGCCTTTGTGCAGATTGAGACTTAGTAGAGGGTTTTGCAGAGGTGGCAGCATGTGTGTGTTTGCAGAGCTCCATGGCCTCACCCTTCTGCTAGACCTAGTGATGGGCAGATCTGGGCAACCACCAGGAAAAGGCAAGGTCTGCCAAAGCATTGCTCAGGAGCTCTTCTTGATGTATATCCTTTTAATAAGTCTTAAAATGAATTTTGCAGGGTTCTGATCATGTTTGGGAAGACTGAATATGTCTGCTTGCACTGCCAATGTGGGCAGCAGCAATCAACACCATGGCTAATTGGCTACCCAGCCCGTTGCTTGGCCTTCCTGGTAGGTAAGGCTCTTCTCCACCCTCCTGCTATTACTCTGGTCTGAATTTCATTTCTCGCCTCTGGTTTGCGAACAGAGATTGCATCATTCCATCATAACAACAGTTAATCAGGAATTAAAACCCACCCAAATCAATTACACCAAACCAGATCGTTCTTAGGACAAAAACGCAGCAGTGAATATTGCGGTAAAGTATATGAGAAACACCTCTTGCCAGTTCAGTATTTATAGTGGCCGGCAGCCACTGTAAATTTCCCAGTATAACAGGAAACAAACAGCATGTGTGAAATGATCTCATCTCTTCAGGGTGCTGATTTTATGAGCAGTTCTGTTAGTGCTTATCTTCAGACACATAGATAGATACACTGAATATAATGTCCTTCGGCTCCTGAGACAGCAGGAAGAAAACAGTCCTGGATAAAAGAAGAGGGGGAAAAAAATGGAGGACAACAAGGGAAAAAACACCCAATATTTAAGAGGGGAAAAGATACTTTTGTTTTAGGTGGGGGTTTTTTGTTGGTGTTTGGTTTGGTCTTATTTTTACCCTCCTTGTGAATGAAATATACTGCCCTATACTGTTCTGGAGAACCCTGGTCCATGATGGAGGAGTCACAGTGGAGAGGTGATAGAGAAGATAAAAATGCACCAGTGCTTTGAGCCATAGAGGTTGATGGGCACAGTTAATAGGACACAGTGTGTAGTGTAAGGCTTTAGAGAAAGGTCCATGCTCAAAGCCTTGCATGGTGTAAGGTATGGGCAGTACAGGTGGTCACTGTTTAAACCCCAGTGGTGTTTTTACCCACACAGAAGTACAACCACCAGGAGATTAAAAAAAAAAGGTTTAACTTTACAGGTCTTTGAGGGTGAAAAACTCCAACAATGCCCCATTTTCAAGTCTGATTATTGGCTTCCCAACCGCCACTCTCTGAAAGAAGAAAAGCCTAAAGAAAGGTGCAGAGGAGGTGAGCAGAGCTCCTGACAGGAGCCAACTGAGTTTGGGCAAAGACAAGGGGAAGGGAACAGAAAAAAGCGAGCAGCCTCCTGCAAAGGGACTGAAGTGGTGGTGCTGGGGTGCCAGGGATGGCTGAAACATTGGGGTTTATACCTGCAGATACTATAGCAAAATGGAAAAGGGTTGTGTTACTGCAGGGATTTTGTGAAGCTCTTTACCAGGAGCGTGTTCTCAGCAGCCCTGAAAATATGGCTAGACTGGAGCAGATGACAGCAAGTATAAATCAACTGAGGGCAACTAATTAATGCTGGTGAGGGACTCGGTCCAGTATTTCAGCTGTTGTAAGGTGCTGTGGCTGTTCTAGTCAAGGGGGTTGAGACTTGGTGATGAATTGACACTATTTAAAATGTTTCTTTGCTTTTCTTAGGATGTCTGCTGGGATGGGCTGGTCTGATTTTGCTGACAGACTCTCTGAAGAATAAACGGCTGCGTGAGGATATGTCTATGTTTCCCTAAAGAGAAGGACTCTGAAAAAGACCTTTTTTTAAGCTTATGTGTTAAGGATACGAGGCTGATATGAAATTGTTTTCTATGTCTGACTCCATCTTGTCCCTTCCCAAGAATGTCTACCCTAACTGGCCAATCTCAGACACACTTGAACGAGGTGACAGATGTCTATGAAACCCAGATCCTAAGGCCTGGGGCCTAAGCAGAAGGAGGAGACCCATGTTGAGCTTTCTTTGGAGCATGTGCCTTGTCAGACACTGAAAAACCAAGTCATAAAGTAAAGCCCTGCAGCCTCTTCTTCCCAGACATAGGTAGAGGAAGATCCTCTTTCCTGAGAGAGGAGACCAGGTTTAAAATCTGGATGCTGGAAAAGGTGTGGGTTATTGTCCCATGGCTGAAGGAGGGTGGGAAAGGATGAATAACTTTGAGCAATAATGTCTGGGAGCCTCAGACAAAAGTCTCATTTATTTTTGCTTTTAATTAGTCTTTAAACTTCGGATGGCTGCATGTTCTAGGAAATTCAGAGCATCCTTTTAGGAGATGTGCTTGAGGACCGGTTGTTTTACAGGTTTGTTTTTCTTCGTGAGAGATGGAGAAGCAGTCTCCAGAGGCTGAGATATGCTGGGGATTTTAAAGTACAGTTGGACTCAATGCCAGCAACGCTCGCAAGTGCAGTCTCTAAATGCACATAAATGATTGTGGAAGAACTTCAGACTAATGAACACAAAGTGCTTGTTTGTTTCTTTTTTGTAAAGAAAGAACACTGAGGAAAATTAACATGATTGGGGAAAATAAGGAGATGAACTTGAATACCTTGCTGTAGTAAATGGATTTTGTCAGCTTTAATGTATGTGCCAGTGACACTTCAGGTATAAATGAAGACTTGAGAAGCTCTTAAATCTGAAGATGGAAGCTGATGAAACACAATAGTCTTCCTGTATTTAAATTAGGCTCAGTAACTACTTAAATGATGGTGGTGATCACTTAAATCTCAGCTGATTCATCACTTCTGTGGCAGTAAGCAGCTTCACTGAATTATTTTTGGGTCAGCATCATTAGCTTTGGATGCAGGTACAAATCAAGATCTCTGCACAAAGAGGAAGCATGACCATATTTTGCAGACAACAAATAGAGAGAAAACTAATCTTCAGCATAAACTCTTCAAAGTAATTTGATAATAACTCTCTTTGCTAAAACAAACAAGCAAGCCATCTCAAAATATTGCATTACATGCAGGTCACCTCGACACGACATCTTTATGGAAAACTGGTTACTGACGATTTTCCAGGCTTGGTCTATTAAGTTCAGTTTGGGTTTAACTGATTGTGAGAACCTCTTGTTTTTCACAGATGTTTTCTTTGCATTTATAACACTATTCATGCCTCTGAGGAGAGACAGGGAGGGGGTAAATATCTGGTACAGCCTAAAAGACTGCACTGTTTGTTGGTACAGAATAAAAGCCTGAAGGTTTTCAGCATGCAGTGAATAGATCAATGTGTATTAGGAGCAGAAAGAGCCTCCTTGGATATCCAGGCTCATCCTTGCAGGCTGTACATTCGGAATGATTCAGCTCCCTGTCCTTGTGGTTGGACTTATTTTCCCCGTCTCGTAACTAAGCCAGGGTATGGAAGTATTTGGAAGCATGGTGGGGTTTTTTCACTGATTTGTGGAGAATAAGTTGCATGTAAGTTGAATGAGGATGTGATTGAGAAGCTTCCTTGGGCTGCAGATGCCATACAGAGATCCTGGTCTACAATATTCTGTGACTTCTTCCAACTGGACATCGCTGTGTCCTCCAACCTGCTTCAACCTAGAGAGACAAGGTTAGCAAAGGGTGGCTATTCCAACTGTGCTTTACAGTTCTGAGCTCAGCTGAGACAGGAGGGAGCACTCATAGGAGTGGCTCAGTTGGCAGATCTGGAGGTGGAGGTAATCCACACCGTGGAGCAGCAGTGGCCACTCCAATGCGGGGCAAAGAAGGTAGGTGAAAGACCGTAACATTTTCAGACAGCAGACCTGCTGCTGGGGAAAAGAGGTGTAAATATGTGCTGGTGTTATGGGTCCTGTTGACTCTCTTTTTTGGAGGCAAGCAACAGCAGGGACCCAATGCAAGGCAACTTTTCATTTCAGCACATCCAAATCTGGCAGCCAAGAGGATAAAGGAAAATGTTCCCTCAGAAATCCTTATCTGAGAGTAGGGTATGTCTAAGGCCTGCTGCCTCCAGAGAAGCATGCGCTGGATTAAGCCTGGGTAAATAAAATACAGGTTTAATTCACAGTGCAGAGCCTCAGGCTACTACTTAGATGCACTTGTTATTAGGCCTTTTAATCTGGATATGAAAATGCGGCTGCCTATTTAAAAACTGCAGTCTTCTTGGCTTTGAATGGCCACCTCTCAGGAGCAAGAATTGCTTCCTCCCACCCACTGGCTCTCTGATCCCTGGATATTGCTGCTGTCTAGGATAACCGGTTGAAATGTGACGTTGCTGAAGGTAAAGGAGGGGGTAGTTTTGCTGCTTGGTACAGGCTGTGGGTTTCTATCTGACTTCTGCTTCATGCTCCCAAGGGAAATTGCAGCAGTATCTTTTGCCTGTGTGATGGAGAGCTAGGATGCCCTTGGGACCAGATGCATCCAAGTGCAGTGCCAAAGTTCAAGGAGGATTTTCACCTTGCACTTTCCTGGTGCTGCAGGGAGAGCTTAAAGCTAGGCCAGGTGAACTGGGCTTTGAGAGAGCCAAGATTTCACTCTGTAGGGCGCACATACCACCTTCTTTGCTCTGTAGCCCACACTTCTAATTACTAGAGCTTTTCACTCCTCCTTAGCTACTTATTAAAATAATTAGCTTAGAGCTCCTCTGTTACAGACGAGTCCTTTTATTTGCAGTTGCTTAACATTAAGGAACAAATTGCCTGTCCCTGCTCTTTGCAATGATAATCTAATGACAAGGACGGCATTTTCTAGAAACCAGTTCTATGCTTGTTGCTTTCAGTAAGACTTCGATCAGATGAAAAGGCGAAATGAGGTTCTGCTCC
>NW_010161486.1:119200-127896 GCF_000695765.1 Mesitornis unicolor | reverse complement strand
GGTAAAAGAAACTGGCTTGTAAACAATGAAGAATTATGCCGGGAATTAACTTCCAAGGAGAGGACAGACTCTGTCGGAATATAACCAGACAGAAATTAATGCCAGGCGAATGTATAAGGTTTCTCTCAACCGCATCCAAGTCAACCAGAATGCTCGGTTTCCCTTGTCCGCTTTGCATTTGAACTACAAGTTTGTACTTCTCTTCCAGCAAAGTTTTAACATGTCAAATCCCTGCTCAGTAAAGGCACATGGATTTTATAACCTTCACAGTTCTGCTGTTGCTTTTTTTTTTCTTTTTAAGAGTGGAAGAAAAAGGAAAATTGAGAAAAAGGAGGCTAATTAGAGAAAACAGGCTTAATTTGGAAGCCACAGGTACCTCTTTTATAAGCTTTTGTTGAGCTTTTGCCCACAGTAAATTTATACAGGCTTTGGATAGACGGTAAATCTCTGTTTGCTATGGCCTGCTTTAAATGGGGAGCTTTCAGCACTATTTTGCTGACAGCTAAGGGCACAGATGAGGTAATAAAATCAACAAGTCCTGGGAAATGCCTACTCAGCTGGGAGAAACATTTCCTTGGACCCCTTGTTTTTTTTGAATCTGTGCAAAATAGCATTTATTGTTTCACTGAGATGCTTGGTGGCTACATCACTGTGGGTTTAAGAAGGGCTCTTTTGAGGTTTGATTCCTCAGCTCTCTGCTGCCTTCTGTCTTTGCAATCGGGCATTTCAGATCTCTTTCAAAAAGACTGGCATTTATTATCACAATTTCATCTCGCAGGTCCTGGCCAGCCTAATGCTGGAAGGTTTCATTGGAGAGAATTGAATGCTGATCGAACTGAACTGCCTGAATTGAATGAAGCATGACCTGTAATACACCTGTCAATTGGGTAGGAGTCACTTAGGTGAATTACTATGAAGAAAAAGTAAAAATCAAAGCAATGCAATGACATTTACAAATTGTGGTTGTATTTGATGGAGGTATCAAATCAAATGACCAGAATATGGTGGTGTGGCTTGCACAGCGCTGAGACTGACCCTGAGCAAACCCCGACAGCCCCACTTTTCAACAGGGTCAGTTCAAGCTGAATGTGACGGGTGCATGAGTTCCTTTCTGGCTTACCAAAGAGGGTTGCTGATGGCAGGGCAAGCTGTCATGTCCTAATACAGCAGCATGCGTGCTTTTGCCCCAGTGGAGACAGGAACTATCTGTAATGATCTCTAAGCCCAAACCAAGACTGCAACTTCACCTGTCATGTCCAAACTGCACAGCAAGCGCTTGATCTGGATGCTGGATGGCCCTGTATGTGTTTCTGCCTAGACCTCAGATGCTTAGTAAAAGGGTCTGCTCAGGCTTTTAGCTGATACCAGTCACAGTCTAGCAGCTCTGGCATTAACATTTGGAGAGCCTCAGTTAGGTCTCTGGTAGTACCCAAACAATTAATACATTATCTGCATTGCAAATCCATGGGTGAGGGAATTACCTGTCTAAAAAACACTATGAAAATCTGGTCACATATGTCTTGTGTTACATGCCCAAGACCTATGACACAGTTAGTGAATGCTTAGTCTCTTCATTTCTATGCCTTGACTGTAAAAGTGGAGTAAATTATACCTGCTGGCTCAGGGTGCATGGCTTGGTTTAAAAGGGTACAAAATGTGCGTGAAGCTTTGTGTTGAATTTGTTATACCTCTTAGCAAATGTGCTGGAGTTGCACGGGAAGCAGTCTTGGCATAGAATGTGAATGGACCAACTGCACACCCCTCATCCTGTGCCACTGAAGAACTGGAAAGTTGTTTCTGTCTGGAAAATAGACCCCAACAAAAACATATTCATGCTAAGAACTAAAACCCCACCTCCTCATTAGAATGGCAGTAATGCTAGCTCCCAGGCAACTCTGAAACACTGAAGCAAAGCTCAGCTGCTGAACTTCAGCTCTCCACTGATATAAAGAGTGAATTTCCTTCACGAACAACCAGAACACCTGGGCTTCTCTGAGACAATGGAGGTCACCATGAAGAAAGCAGCTTTAGCATGGCTCTTATTTTATTGAAATAAGTGTGATCTTTTAAAAATGTCTACAGGTCAGGCTTAAGCCTGAAAAAGCAGATGTGGTGGACAGATAAATGAAATAGAGATGGTGAAGAGCTCAACAGTAACAGATGGACTGAGTCCAGGCTCTGGAGGCACTTCAAGAGAAATAATCAGGTTGAAGAGTTGAGCTAATGAAGCCTTCTTGGAGATGCAGGCAAAACTAGAGTCAATCAATATTTCTCTTTCCTTTTTTAAAATAAAAAATCAATTAAGATTCCCATACCTAAAAAGAAAATAAGAAAAGGTTGTTCTGTTTGTTTGGTTTTTAAACATCTGAGCACAGCATTGTAACTACTGTAATTCTGAAAAACACTCGAGGAAATGTTTGTAAGGTCTCAACAGACTGGAGGCAAAATTGATTTGGAGAAATGACAAATGGCCATTAATCCAGGAAACTCTGGACCTTTAATGGAATGACTTAAAGGGCAGCGCAGGAAAAGATGATCAAAGGCAGATCCTTTCTTAGTAACTACAAATGTGGCGAAAAGATAAGAAGAGCGAACAAGTGTCTGATTGCCTTTTACAATGAGATTATTACCCTGTGTGATCATTAAATATGAATGAGGTCTTTTAATCACTGTAGCTAAGTCTGGTCATTGCCCACCGGCTGAATTCTAACCGAGGTGTTAGTGTAATTTCTTTAATATTTATAAAGATATGCCCTCCCTTACCAAATGACTAACTATTGGTTTTGACACGCAGCCTTGGCAGAGCAATGGGGTGATGTTTTTTGACCACTACCTGGGGCTAGTGAGTGAATGCTGATCCCTTGCAATTTACACTTTGCTCATTAAGTTACCGATGTGCGCAGCTCATCCTTTATCCCTTGCTTGCTTTAATTGTGCATTTGCTGTAAGACAATTTGTGACAACTTGAATACTGAGTCATGCCTACAACCCAAAGTTCAGGCCCGAGTTTGGTGTATATAGCCCCAGTCATCTGGAGACATGGGATTACCCTACTCTTTCTGTTGGCCTTTGAGGAGATACAGTGAGTTCCCATCTCTATGCTGGAAGCCTTGGAAAAAAAATATAGGCTTGTAAATAAGTCAATAATTTCTTTCCAAGATTGCAGACAGCCTGAAATCCTAACTTTGAAAGTAGAATTTTTCCTCTACATTTTTAATAATATCTCAAAACAATAATGGGGATATGTTGGAGAGGGACAAGGCAGTTTCTTATCTTTAGCACCTGAGGTGGAAATAGTAATCTGGGTAAGTAAGAGGTCACATCTATGCCACTGGCAACCAAGTTGGATACTGAGTAGGCTGTAAACTGATGCCAAAGTGGCAGCTGGATTTCCAAGCCACCAGCAGTGTGGTCCAAAGTGAAATGTAGATATAGGGACTTCGTGTATTCTTTGCTTAAATGGCTAAGTTGTCTCAGGGTTTAGTTTACCATGATAGGCTGCTGTTCATGATTGGGCACCAGCACACAGGTAACTACTGCTGTCTCAGGGACTACTGGATTTCTAGGTGCTACGAGGCTCTGTCCCATTCTTGACTTTCCACTTTGCAGCTGCTCAGCTACTCCAGCATTTCTTTGCACCATCTCAGGTCTGTGTGTATTTCCATATCTGTACATTTCTGATGCATACGACAACATAAGTCTCTTGTGCAGCCCTCTCTTGGGCCTCTGATAGATGACAGAGGTGCTGATCGTTAACCTTTTATCCAGCCACCATTTGGTTTCATCCTCAAATGCCTCATTACATCATTGGCACAGCTATGCTAATTAGACATGGTACTACCCATGGTTTCCAAGCACCACTTCAGCCTGTTCCACTTCACTGAAAAACCTCTCAACTCATGCCCATCTCACCACTGCCTTCCCTGCAACTACCTTCAGCATTTCAATATTTCAGTATTTCCCAGTCTTGACTCGGCACCAAACTTGTTGTGTCTACCTCTGTCCTATAGTGGAAGAGAGTGAGATACAATGGATGTTGTCTGTGCATCATTGGCATTTGACATTTGGTGATAACAGCTCCCTCTATCAGCTACCAGAAGACACTGAATAATAAAAATAATGGAAAAAAAAGTGCCATCCCTTCTGAAAACCTGCAAAATGATCCTCATAAAATCAGTAATGAGATCTAGTAATAAAATAACACACACCCATCTCCTACATACAGATAAAACGCAGCCCTCCAGTGACAGAGTGGATGCCAAATTCTGGCTTGAAGACTGAACTTAAAGCACTTTGTGTCCCTCTTCTTGGGATAGAGCTCTTCATGTGTTATCTTTTTCAAAGCGTTAGCCCAGAAAGTGAAAATGTTGTGAAAGAAATGCAATACATAAGCGCTCAGATGATTTAAGGTGCAGAACACAGAAATTATAAGATTGTGGATATTGCTTAATTAAAAGGATTACTGGCAGCAGTGGCTTCCAAGGAGGATCTTCCACTCTTAATTGAAAAATCAAATGTACTGGTGGAGAGAAGTGTTTTTTCTGTCATAAAAACTAATAGCAGCTCCCTTGCTTTACCTGACGGTTCTCTTTTGCCTCCTAAGATAATTGTGCTATTTTGCATGTGCAGCAATAGTTTAACTGCTGAGCACAAAGATGCTGTATCGGTTTGCTAAGTACTCACAATATAAAATAGCATATATGGTAGAACCCTATTGATCATGTACCACAAATCAACCACTTTTCCCTCCAGATGAGAGTGCAAAGTAATTATTCTAGGAAGGGACATTGTGACCTCAAAAATCAAAGTCATATCACAGCATTTGGAAACAGATTTTTCTATTATAGTCATATTTTTCTCCCTGAAGTCAAAATCATTCAATCTTAATTCACAAGTAACAATTATTTCCCCACTGACGCTGTTTTAATACATCATCTCTAAGCTATGTACACTAAAGTAGACCTTGCAAATGCAATTAAGCGTGACACGCCTCTACAATGTTAAAAGCTACACTCAACCAAACAAAAAAAAAATTAGCTTTAACTTTTTGCCCTCACATAAAGTAGACTGCATTAGAATTGGACTTCAGTATTTTTTAGTGGCTATTATTGAAGCCATTCTGGAAAGTTTGAGATCGAAAGCCAACAGATAGTTTTGGAAGCCCAAATAGATTTCAGAAGTGTGAGGCTGGTTCAGACCCAGCTCAGGGTTTTATGTTTTTCACCTACTCATGGAGCAACCCAACTTTAGATGCAATGAGATGGCTCTTATCTATATTTACACTAGTAACTGAACCAGGGAGCACATTGGGCTGTTCAGCCTGGAGAAGAGAAGGCTCCAGGGAGACCTTATTGCAGTCTTCAGGTTCCTGAAGGGGTCCTACAGGAAAGCTGAGGAGGGACTTTTTACCAGGGTAGGTAGTGATAGAACGAGGGGGAAGGGTTTTAAACTGGAAGAGGAGAGATTTAGACTGGATATTAGGAAGAAATTCTTTACTGTGAGGGTGGTGAAGCCCTTGCCCATGTTGCCCAGGGAAGCTGTGGGTGCCCCCTCCCTGGCAGTGTTCAAGGCCAGGTTGGACAGGGCTTGGAGCAGCCTGGGCTGGTGGAGGTGTCCCTGCCCATGGCAGGGGTTGGACTGGGGGAGCTTTGAGGTCCTTTCCAACACAAACCATTCTGTGATTCTATGATTAACCTACAGGTATCATGCAGACCGACACAACAATGCCATGTCCCTTACCCAGTCCACACAAGGTGACACTTCAATGCAGACTCTATAACAAGACGGCAGGGGAACAAAAATAAGTCTAGCTCAGGTATCAAGAAGAATTTAAGTTCTGCTTCTTAATAGAAAATGTTAGTCATGTCCAGCTTTCAGCAACTGCTATTATTTCTAGCTGCGTTTATTGTTATAACTAGATTTATTCATATTTTCTAATAAACTGGAAATAAAGGTTTCTTATGGTGCTTGTAAAACCTCTAAGAGGTGCAGCTTGAGTCTCTGTAAAACACATTAAATGAGAAAAGAGTTAATCTTGGGATGCAGCAGCCAACATTGTGTGAAATTCAACTCTGTATCGGCAATGACGTAATTCCATAACACTCCCGCTCTTTATAGAGATAAGCTTTTTAGTTACAGTTCTGTTCTAGTTATGCCAAAATCCTGTTGCTCTAATTTCTGTTAATGGAAAGGCTAACTTTCCAATTGAGTTTTGTTTTGGTTAATAAAAATACCACTGCTAGATTTTGAGCAGTACGGTCTGGGAACCGCTGAAACAACAGGTAAAGTTTTCCCTTCTTGAAGAAAAGCTGCTGATGCTTTACTTTTGGAAGAAATTCACCCGATGAGAAGTGGTGGAAGTGAAATGAATAAACCACATGAAAAAAAAACCAACCTCAAATTAATGAATTAAAGGTAGAAGGTGGGAGGAAAAACACTTATTTTATGTGATTGTGAGCATGTCTGAGTTTTCTCGGTGGAGCTGTGAGCAAAAGGAGGTGGGGATGGACACGGAGGCAGGGAGTGCTGCTTTTTTGCAGGTGTGCTCCATTCCCAGAGGCTACAGCTCATCTTTTTGTTATGCCTGGAAGTTGCAGATGTCTTATCCCCAAACCGGCAGCATTTCCTCTTGGAATACAGAGCGAAGTTTTTCAATAATGTAAAAAGGAAATTAATTTCAGGTCATTTCAACTCAAAAACAAACAAATGGAGCCTTTGAGGAATTGGGTACAGAGCTCTTTGCCTAGAGTGATCCAAATAACAAGGCTCATCAGCCCTTCCACTGAAATTCTCACAACTTCAAGCGTGCAACTTCAAATAAACACTTTTATGAGTAGCAGAACTGAAGAAACCCTATTTCCTATGGTTTTTTTTTTACATCCTCTCAGTCTGTCCTGCAATATGAATACATTAATATCCCTTCCAGACCCCTCTTTGATGCTAGGTAATGCATCATCTGGCAAAGGCTACAATTCAGCCCTTACTGATTGCTTCATCTGGTCTTGCTGGTGGTCAGCAGGTGTCAAGCATGATGTGGAACAGCTGAGAGTGCCTCTTCTCTACTTTAGAGAGAGCACCAGGCAACTGCTGGTTTTAGGGAAACCTGTGAGTGTTGGACTATTCTGAAGTTGTCTCTCCTATTCAGTAACAGTATTGGATGGGATGATTTCAGGAGTGTTGCTAGATTACAAGAACTTCATAGTTATCCCAGTGGCAGGAGGAAATACCAAATGGTCCTTGCTCCACTGTATAACACAGTATAAGATCTGCACTAATGCTGAGACTGAAGTTCTCATGAGCAAAAAGCTTTTCAGTCTTGTGTCTTCAGTCTTTATGTGACTGCTTCCTGACCAGCTCTGCAGTTTCTGTGGATTTCAGATGACTGGACTAACCTAAGATCTTTGCTCTTTGTCTGATGCCACCAGGTAAAGTAAAATGCAGGTACAGATTTGTATTTTATATGAAGAGGACTGTGTCTGAATTAACTCAATACATCTGCATCTAGCATATGAATTAGGTTTGCTCCAGAAGCAAACTAGGTATTGGTGCTCTTAGCTGTTAATTTTAAATGATGATAGTGGGATTTTTCAGGTCTCTTGTATTTTCTTGCTGTTTTGTTTCTCCTAAGCCCAGCTCTTTGGCCTACAGAAATGATCTGAAGATGTCTGATTACTTTACTGTATGTGAGCAACAGTTCTATTGTATCCTCGTACTCTTGCAAAGAGCTCCTGCAAGTCTGGCTAAAGTTGACGTCTAATATTAGTCCCTCTGCTGTTTGCTGTTAAAGTGACTATTGCTGCCTCCAAGGCTGAAGTACAGCTTCTCACTGGGGTGGGAATTTGGAAAACAGGAGGGGCAGGTTTTCTTTTTCTGTTTATTTTTCTTTGTTCTTAGGGTCTTTGTTAGTGCTCCTCTGTATTTTGATTTCCCTGTTGCTTAGTTTGAAATACAAAGGTATTGTGTGTTCCTCCTCTCAGAGTTTCATCTTTCTTCACCCCAGCTACCAGGAGCGCATCGAAGTCTGCCTTGACATTTAAAACTATTTCTGTATCTTGGCTCTGGCCGTGTTTGTGATTTGTTGACTCATTCCTCTTCACAAGCCTTCCGATCTAGTGATTAAGTGAAGGTAACTGCCGTAGGCTTTAGCTATGTCTGTTTTATGGAGAGAGAGGTGAGGGTGGTTGGGCTCAAAAGGAGGATGAATATACCTATAGCCTGAGATTAACTTCATCCAGAACGTGTTTTCTGTGATCTGTTATTGCGACTGTAAGCATGCCCTGTATGAGTTGGCTTCATCCCACATGTCCTTCCTGGTGACTGGGGTTGCCAGCATTGCGATGGTGAGTGTATTACAGAGACTGGTAGTGGGAATCACGTTCGTATTGTGATTGAATTGTGTATTGTAACTGCTGAGTTTTGCTAAGTATAAGCTATATTTGTATTATGATTTCAGTATATTTAGTATCACTCCACTAAATCAGAAATCCTGTGTAACATCAGCTATCTTCAAACAAGTAAATCTGGTATTAAACAGTACACCCTCCATGTGTGGAATGCCTAAAAGAATCTGATCTAGCAAAAAACCACAGGGTACTGGACTCTGGCAGAGACAGGCAGACACTGTTATGAGATTTGAGAATTCAAGCTTTTTCTTGCTTCTGCCACTGAACTTCTCTATAACCTCAGGCATGTCACTT
>NW_010161486.1:111678-119169 GCF_000695765.1 Mesitornis unicolor | reverse complement strand
CCTGTGTGTTTCTAGCCCTTGGTTTTGTTACATGATAATTTTGGCAATAGCCCAGATATTGTATATATACTTGTAATCTGCATACCTTAGGGAAACACAAATGTAATGGTATATAAGCACTTGTATCGGTGCAGCCAGACCTATATATGTTAGCTTGGCTCTGTAGGTAAAAGAAGTATTTCTAAGTTTTATAAAGTCAGGCTTTGCTGTGTAGCGATAGCATCTAGTATGGTAACACTGCATGCAAGTTGTTTGTTACCAGCTATATCATGTGGTTTTTGTTTGGAGGGCTGTTTGGGTAGCAACAAGTGATCCCCTCCCACTGGATCCTCTTCAACCTGTAGGTTGCTGCTGTCATGCACTACAGCTTCCAAACCCCTCTCCACAGCCACCTTCTCTGACGTAGGTGGATTTTCAGCTTGCTGTCAGAGTTTATGTGCAAAGCAGATGTTCTGGGGTTGCCAGTCAGACCTGGTGCTGAGAGCTGCCAAAGCAAAAGTTGCTCCATGTGCTGTTTATCAGACCTGGTGCTGAGAGCTGCCAAAGCAAAGGTTGCTTCATGTGCTGTTTTCTTTTTGCCCATGTGCAAGGCAGGATCAGGATTTAACCTTCACAATAACTTCACAGTGAGTTTGTTCTGGAATGGTCTTGATTTCATACAGGAATGGATCAAAGCCAAATTTGGTCTCTATCTGAGCGCAACATTGAGTAAACTTCTCATTCGTCCCATTGGGGATAAGCTAAAAGGATCCCATATCACATGTGTAGGAGGCTTAATGAATTTAGTGGAAAAGCTAAGCTGGGCTGTGTTTAGGGTGAGAACAAGAGGCTTGCAGAGACAAGACTGGGAACACGCACACCTCCTGGTTAAAGATGGAGCACTGCTTCAAAGGCAAGCATACAATGTTAATTTAAGTACTCAAAGTGATACTGTGTAACTGGGAGGTCAAAGGGGCACCAAGTTCTCTTACTTTGTCTTCCCATAGTACAATATAGGAGCTGGATACATCCTAGAAACTTATAATTAAAGGTCTCTGCAGAATATGTGAAGGTTCTGCTTGAGCTTCCTGCATAATTCTCAGTGAAAGGAGAGAAAAATTCCTTTGAAAACACCTGAGGCGGTGAATCCGTCCTCTCTGTGTGCTAGAGCTCCAGCAGAGCTGCTGAGGACCGACATCGTTAAAGGGATGTAATACTTGAAGTACAGCATGATCAAATAAAATATGCAGAAACCAAGCACAGCCTTAGGCTCATTTCATTTTAAGCAAACAAATAAAAAAACCTGTAAGGGCTGATCAGGCAGCTGGAAATGGCACAGGGAAAACAGCATAAAAAAGAAAGCAAACTTTTGCTTCAGGAATTTGAGGTACCCAGAAATAACTCCTGTGCCAACAACGGGGCATGGGTGTCACTTGACCCAAGATGATAGACCACCCTCTGTCATCAAGTGCTGTTTGATCAGGCCATGCTCTTTCAAATCTCTCTGTATGGGTGGATCTGGGTGCATGTAGTGAAGCTCGGTTGTATCTGTGAGGGTTGCTTGCAGGTGTGGGGTCACTGTGTGCCTATGTTCACCCAGCATGAAGAAGGAAGCTGGAAATGAAGCTCCATGGAGTCACTTGCACCTGGCAGAACATCCCTAATGTAGCTGTGAGCTGATCTCCAACCTTCATGCCATGCCAGTTGATGCAGTCTCTCTGGCAGTTTTGAACTCAGAAGGGAAGCATGTGCTTCTGGTGGATCCCTTGGCATCTTCCTGTGTCTCTCCACGTTCACTTGCCATCCGGAAAGCAAATGAGGAAGGTACAGTTGGGCTTGTGATGGTGGACAAAATGTGTACCTTCACCAGGTGCAAACTGGTCTCCCTCCACCACACTCCCCAAGTTAGTGGCTTAAAAGAATTGCCCGTCTTGTAGCTCCTTTGCCTTGGTGAGCTTTCCTGTCCACAAGACTTTCTGGACCAGGATTTTGTCTTTGATCTTCAATATAAACTGAACAGATTAATTAACATCTCAAAACTAATAAACTTTTTTTTTCCCTCTCCACTCAAGTCAGCTACTTGGAGCTTTTCCAGGAGCAGAAGCTTGTCCAGTTACTACATCTTTTTATGCTGATCAAGGTTTCCCGTCTTTGTGTAGTAGGATGCAGAGCTGGGTATAGAAGAAGATTGTTCCTACCAATTTCTATTTAATCTTCCCTTTACCACACTGCCATTAAAAGACTTCCATGATCCCTGCAGCTGGCTACAGTATAAAGTCACTTGTCACTTACAGTGCTTTGCTGTTCTTTCCTAGTTTTTCTACATCTTTTTTCTAGAGACTCAGCTATGGGTAGAGTTTCTTCAGCCGAGGAAGTTGCTGGACTGGAAAACTAGAGTAGAGGAAAGACTGTCCCATAAGAATATGATGGATAGGGACATTTGTTTCCAAGCTTTTCATTTAGTCTCTCTCTATGCAGGTAGATGGCAAGGGACAAAACATAACGTCCCCATACAGAGTTGTTTTTTATGTAGGAGAGCAACAGGTGTTAACCTGGGAAAGGTGGAGGAAAAAAAAGACAAGCTGCTGTGAACTGCCACAGTTCTCCATTAAAGTTGCTGGCTCTCAGAATTTTACGATGTCGAAGGTCAGCTCAGTGTCTTCTTAAGACAACTGCTTCAGTGAGACTCTGAGTTTTCATGATTAAAACAAGATGCCCCTCCCAGATCCACACTTCCCAGCCTGCTGGCTGTGTAAGAAGTGGTAAAATACGTTTTCCCGGTACCAAATTACTTCAAAACTGCTGGGCATTTCTGAATCGCATGCTGCTGATCCTCTTTCACCAAGTGAAATAGTAGCACTTCCTACTTTGTAGACAATGGGAGTCTTATCACTGCTGTGTTAAAAGCAGAGTTATGCCAAAGCTGAGCTGTTTTAAAAATCCCTCCTTGAGCTCCCAGGCTTTAATCTCCTGGTCCTGCAAGTAATGCCCCCTATATCCCTTCAGCCCCTCTCTTGCTTTAAAAGAAGTGATCCTTTTGAGTAAGCTTGTGCCTCAAACGGGAAATAATGTGAGGATGAATGAGAAGGGCTTACATGGACTCGGCACTCACCCTTCTTTTTTCTTACTGTATTGTCATAGTAACAACAACCTGCCCTTCGTGGGCTCAGAAACGATCGCTGTGTGCTAGCTGTACTTTGCGGAGAAGCATGTCACATTGTTTATCTGGAAGGATGACAAGGCAAGAGAAATAATCACAGTGATTTGAAAAACCACAAGTGCGGTTTTGAGTGTGGTGCCGTTTCTGGTTTGCATTTCACTGTGTACCAGTGGCAGGAGAGAAAAAAAAAAAGGAGGAAAAAAAGACATAATTGGTGTCATAAAGCATGGACTTCCAATCCCTCGAGAAACACAGTAACTCCTTGTAGAGTTTTAGTTGACATGGTGATATTTAAAAGCAGCAATATAGGATCTTGGAAGCCATGGTAACTTACTGTACAGAGATACTATAATGTGAAGCACCCTGTGGTGGCTCGCTGACAACAGGGCTTGAATCTACAGTCTTTGGTTATAAAAGCTACAGGCTCAGTGGCTAAAATAATTGTTCTGTTATGCAAGAAGATGCATCAGCCTCTATGTGTTGCCTAGCACGGGCAAACTCTGCTTAGAATGGAGACAATAAGTTACACATCTAAAGCGACTATAGAATGTTCCCGTCCAAGGAAAAGAGAGCAGTAGGCTTTCTTTTCCTCACCGCCAAGCCTCCAGAGCACTTCCAGATGGGATTTTAGCTCTGACAGCTTTTAGAGAAACTGAGATAATGGAGATGATGTGCAGTGATATTGGAGCTGCCCTGCTGGGAAGCACTTGTGATGTGAAAGGCTGTCGGGGGCAGAAGGTATTAGCTACCTGACCGCTGTTTCTGTGCACAAGAGAATTACCTGTATCGCCCAGTACTGCCCTTCTGCAAAGCTGCTATCTCAGGGGTCAGGCTATTGATGTACCAGCTTCGTCTCGTGGAGGAAGGTGGTCTGCTAGGTGATGTATCAGGGTGCAAATCTGGAGTCCTGCACTCTATGTCGAGCTCCCCCTAAGTCTTGCTGTGTTGTGTGGCTTTCTGCTCTCTGCTTGGGTCAGGTTTGTGTCCTGGCTCCACTGAAATGGGCCAGGCTTTCAGCCAGAGAGGCTTGCAGCTGAGGTTCTGTCTAGAGTGCTGTGCAAAAATTTACTGAGGCTCTGATTTTGCTTGGAGCTTCTAGATGCTAAAGCAATATTAAAGTTTAGTAATAATAAATCGGCATGGGCAGAGTAGCAAAGCTGTTCCCATGGAGGGTCCTAGAAGAAATCCTCTCTGAAGTGTAGTTGAGCTGCTTTACATAGCTCTCTCTAATGCAGAGCTGTACTTTCACAGCCTGAATGCATGGTTTTCTGGTGGACCTGAGCAATTAGTGACTCATTTAAGGGCCTTAAAGCCATGACTACCAGGCTGTGCTTGAGACTCTCCTGATGTCCTTCTGTAGCCTCAGTTGCTGTGGTGTGGGTACCCTGGGAAAGGTGACTTAGGTTTTTCCAACAGCATCCAAAGCTGAGTGGTGCTAGTGGTTTTTTGTCACTTTTTTGGTGGCAGGTGATGGTGAACACATAAATGAAGTAATTTCAGTTGTTGAGGCTTGTACCGGTCTGAAGCTACAACGACAATACTAAAATCATCGATAGTTTTCAAAGTTTAGGAGAAACAGCAGCTTAATATTACTGCATGCTTTTTACTGTTTTAGACATGTCAAAAATGGTTAGATGCTCCCAGCAGATGTGAGTCAACCGCTGAAGCTTTTCCAAACCTATAGCGGTGGTCGACTTCATGCTGATGAACCAGTGACTGAAGGGGTTCATGCTGTAAACCTTGCAGGGGATTTATTTTTGCCTTCATTTGTCTCTTAAGGTGCATATTTTTACTGTGCAGATAATCTGTATTTGTGTGCTGTTGTCATGGTTGCATAGGTACGGACTTTCCTGTTCTGGAAGAGAGAGAGGAAAGTTAACGGCACGTCGCTGAGCAGGTATAATCACACAGGGACACATGTCTGCTAACGCAGCAGGACCCTGTTCTTCCTCGTCTCTTTTCTCTTCCCCAGCCCCTTCTCCTCCAGTGCTGCACTCTCATTTTAATCTGTGTGGCACATTCCCTGTGGGGAGCTCCTAAACTATTTACCACTGACCTAAGTGTTGATATCAGTGAGAGCATTATCACTGAGATAAACAGAAGAAGAAAAGCCAGTGCACAGAAATTTTGACAATCCACCTTGCACCTCCCCACTCCACTTCAGCACAAATTCATGCATGGCTTTGGCAGTTTCTGTCCTCCTTGTAAGAAGAAGAAAAGCCAGTGCACAGAAATTTTGGCAATCCACCTTGCACCTCCCCACTCCATTTCAGCACAAATTCATACATGGCTTTGGCAGTTTCTGTCCTCCTTGTTCCACTCCTTAACAATCTCCTTTTCCTCTGCAATATTTATCTCCTTGAATCTCTAGTCCTGTAACAAAATGGGTGTGACTGTAGCAGGACTGAGCAAATTTGTGATGTCCCGTGTTGACATGGGTAAGGTAGCCAGTGAAGACACCCCAGCAAGGATGCTATCAGCCACGGTACGAATGCTTTCAGTGAGCTGCATATGTATTTTGGTGACTGAAACAAGGGCAGGTAGCAATAGAACAAGGGAGAATGGTTTTAAACTGGAAGAGGGGAGATTTAGACTGGATATTAGGAAGAAATTCATCACTATGAAGGTGATGAGACACTGGCCCAGGTTGCCCAGGGAAGCTGTGGGTGACCCCTCTCTGGCAGTGCCCAAGGCCAGGTTGGACGGGGCTTGGAGCAGCCTGGGCTGGTGGAGGTGTCCCTGCCCATGGCAGGGGTTGGACTGGGGGAGCTTTAAGGTCCCTTCCAACCCAAACCATTCTGTGATTCTAAAACAGCTGTCCCAGTGCAGGAAGGCACTTACTGGTGACTGAAACAACAAACTGGTTTTGCTCTGGGAGTGCATGAGCTTGCAGCATCATTGTAAAGGAGCACGAGATGGAGATTTAGAGCAGGTGCTGAAAGCCTTCCTGGTTTCCCTCATAAATCCATAGCTGACTGATGTGCCAAAGCCTACCTTGCTGCTATTGTTTCCCTGCGGTATCTCTCAAGGCAGCCCAGGGATGTTGGCGTTTGCTGCCAAGGTGCCTCTGCTTTGCTGTGTAAATACATTCCTCATGTCTCTGGGGATGTATCGCTTTAAGAGCTTGGTTTGCTTTGGGTTAGCAAAGCAAGTAATGGGAGTAGCTGCACCCTGCTGAGACTCTGAGGGGAATGGAGAGAGACAGAAAGCAATTATTCAAGTTAGAATGTGCGCAGAGCACTTTTATTATTGTTATTTATTGTTTTATCGTCACGCAAGTTGTGCTGCACTTTGGAGGAGGCAGAGCGAGCCATTGGCACAGCTCATGTAAATCATCATGGCTTCATGTCACCACTGGATTTACACCAGCTTGCTTTCGCTATGTCCTGTCCCTCGGTTTCAGCCTCAAAAGATGGCTGTGTGCATTTTAAATGTGAAAGATTGGGACAGCAGGCGTGATAAGCAATAAAGAGGGGATGGGAAGAAAGGAAGCAGCCAGGCTTGCTGCCTGCTGCAAAAAGAGATGCTGGGTGGATGGGCAGAGCAAAGAGAGAATTTCCTCTCATCTCTCTCTTTTCTTTTTTTGCTTCATCTGAAAAGCTTCAGTAAACATTTTGATAGTATTCTGACTAATTCTTACATTGTGAGAAGGAAATGCATTGGGAGGCAGGGCATGTTTTGAAAGCTTTGAGGTGAAAATAACTTCAAAAATCTTGTTTGCATCAAAATAAGGTGGTTTTTCTTCTTTAGCAGCTTCATGGCTAGGTATTTAATTTATTTGAAGGTTAGGCTCTTGAGTGGGCAGAAGACTATTTTTTAAATAATTTTTTTATATCTCTCCTGCTGTAAGATGTGGCCCGAATATCCTCTTGTGCTGTCCTACAAAAATGGCAGCTATTGCAATGCATGCAGGTTTAATGCGACACTACCAACCTGTTGGTTTGGCTTCAGCCAAAACCACATTAGGAACCAGCACAGGGCAGTCAATATTTAGTATTTTCCTTGTGTCTCTATGAACTGTGTGAAGTTCGGAGAGCCTCAGAGCCTTTTGTTGTCGTTTTTCTCTTAAAGATGACATCTTAATGTGTAAAAGGCAGAATTTCCAGGACAGGGAAGTATTAACCACGAAAAATCACAGATGTGTTACTCCGGGGAAGAGTGAGAAGTTGTGTAAAAATAACAATTTTTTTAGGAGGGCTGCGCGTGAGGATTGAATGAATTCATTTTTTTTTTTTTTAATTATTTATGCTGGGTTTTGGTGTCTTTTTCGGGAGGGCGGAACACCGCTTCTGGATGTTTCCCACCGCAGCTGCCGGCCGTTGCCCTGAGGGGGCCGCGGCCGATAAGGGAAG
>NW_010161486.1:107745-111584 GCF_000695765.1 Mesitornis unicolor | reverse complement strand
CCTGCCGCCGCCCCCGGCCCTGAGGCAGGCGGAGGGGGCAGCCGCTCCGCACGGTCCCGCACCGCTCCGCACCGCCTGTCCGTGTCATGGTCGCTCCTGGCTTTGGTGCCCGTCGTCTGTCGCCGTTGTTTTCCGCGGAGGGCTTGCAGTGCGGTGGGGACCCCCTCCTCGGATGGCGGGGTCTGCCCTGCTTTCTGCTGGCAGGCGCCTCGGAAGTAGTTGACGGTATCTAATCCATATTCATTTTCACGGTTTTAAAATTAGGTTAACCTTTATGATTAGTGAATCAAGGCTTTTAATAATGATCGCCCCAGAGGAAAAAAACCCTAATGTTGCCTCTTTATATATTCTTTGCTAACTTCTTTTGCATATTTGGTTTGCTGCTGACTTCATAAATAGCTGGTGATGTGCCCTGCTGCACCACCGGGCAGTTTTAAACTAGGAGGCTGTTTTGTACAGCATTTCTCTGGCAGCAGCAGTATTGCTGGGGTTGTGTTGCTGTAAACCGTGCTTACCAGTGCGTTCACTGCCAAAACCAAGCTGGCAGGCCTTCTAACCAACCCAGTTTAACAAGTTGTGGTGTCTGTATTTTCCACTTTAGCTGTTAACATACAATTGTAACCTGCTCATTTAACTCGGTCGCTGTAACTTGCACATGTAAGATAATGCTATAACTCTATCTAATCTCAATACTGACAATGAGCTGACTCTTTTTAATCATGCTAAGCTCTCTTAGGCTTCAGACCTAAAAATGGCCTACTTGCATTTTTAGGAAGCAAAAGTCATAACTCTTTCAAGCCTAATCTGCAGTTTAACTATGTGAAGTTGTGAAGAGCTGTAGGGAAAGAAAAAAAACTGACAGAGTTGCAGATTTCTTTTCTCCTATGAAAGAAAAAGACCTCATTGATCTCAGTGGAGGAATTTTGTTCTTGCATTTTTTGTAAAGCTGAAACTTTACCAGTTTGAAGTCACTGGAGAAAGTATTAGGTGAAACAATGTTTCGGTTGGTGGAGGGAGAGAGGAAATAATGCATTTTCCCCAAACCGAAAAACAAATAAACACTTCTCAGAGGAGACAAAAATATTTTGCAAACAAATGTCACTATACTCATTTAAGTGCTGTGTTTGACCATTTCTTCTTTTACCCAGCTATAGCTATTGGCTAAAACTGATTTGAGCTTGCAAATACACCCAGACAAGACAAAACTATGTTTTAAATTTGTTTTTCTTGTATATTTACATGAAGAGTGTTGTCTAGCAATTATTAGCATAACAGAGCTCTGGCATGACCTCCAGAAGAATGCTCTAAAACTGAAATCTGGATAGGGCTTTGAGCAGCTTTAGTGGGGAGTGTCCCTGCCCATGGCAGGGGTTGAACTGGAGGAGCTTTAAGGTCCCTTCCATCCCAAACCATTCTATGAATTGAGATGTTACTACCTCTTTGGGGAGGTTGCTTAGTGGTTAATAGCTGTCACTGTAAAAAAAATTCTTATATGTAGATTGAACTTCTCCTAGTACAATCTTTCTACACTTCCTTGTGTCCTCTCCATGTGGCTCCTTGTGATCCTTGTGCCTGCATCATTTCCCTGTTAGGTGAAACCTTGGAGGAAACCTGGTGCTTATCTAAACACGCTCCAAGGATAAGAGTTGCTGGGAAGGGAGGATACCTCATGCTCCTTTGCTTTAGCGGCACTGCTCTGTTACCTGGGCTTGCTCTCTGATATTTTCCTGCAAGAAAGAAGAGGCCACAGCCCAGCGGGTGAGAGGAGCCTGACTTGCATTTGGGGACCTTCTGTGGTGGTGCTTGTTGCTGGCATGGCTCTCTTGATTCCCTGTCCATCTCTTCCCAAATTGCATACAAGTACAGAGAGAACATTGCTAAATATTCCGGGCTGCTTGTGGTTGGCATCATGGAGCTTGGATGAAGCTGTAGGAAATCTAGGAAAAATGGGAGAAACAGAGCTAATGAACCTTAGTTTTCTATAGGCATGTGTCTTGAGGCACATCTGTTGGTCAGGGGAAGCATTCATGATACTGCTTTTCTCTCAGCCATGGTCTTAAACTGCCTCTTTGCTCGCTCTGCTGTTGATTCCTGCAAAATATAAATGTTTTTGAGGCCTCCTCCTTCCTGCCAAATACAGTTGAAGTTGACTAACGAGCTCAGAGTTAGCAGAGGGAGACAGAAAGGCGCACACAGAGTATATAACTGGTTTGGAAACCAAACTACAAACATAACCCTTGGTAAACACAATCGTGTGATGTGGGAAGCTGGATTGCCAGTGGATGTGGGAGTGGGGTGAGGAGGTTGTTATTGCAGCAGTGCATATGGATGTCTCATTGGGGGAGTGGGAAAATCTTCAAATTCAGCTTTGATTGGGAAGTTAGATCAGTTATTAGAAAAAGACTGCTATTCTAAAACTGTTTTGCTCCTTCTCGTGTCCCATGGTATGACTAAGGGGCCTTGCCAATTGAGAGGAAAATAGAGAATTGGACTCTCAGATATTAAAAGCTCCCTGAGGCTGTCAGCACTTCAGGGCCCTGATGCCAGTAGGGCTTCCAAATTGATTTAGAATCAAATGAAATAGTAGGGGGGAGAGGAGGAGGCATAAATATTTTTCCCTTGATAATTTATTTTCCCCTTTCATGCGTGAGCTAATACGGTGGAAAGCAATGCAGCTAAACCCAGAGCGTTTGATGGGAGCCGGGTGCTGTGCTGCTCAGTTACGGGTGGAAATTGCACGTTGGCCTTTTGGACCGGTCAGTGTCATGAGGAAGGCAGCCCCTGGGATGGCTAATGAATGCCATGGACTAATGAACGCAAATCTAATCAGTGTGTGTGCACAGTGAGGGCCCAATTCTGTACCTGCTTTGGTCATCACGACTGGGGTAGGGGAAGGACATTTCCTGTAAAATAGTGGACTTCCAGCTAACCCAAAGTGTCACCTCCCACTTCCTTCAGGGAGCAAAAGTGCTGCTCAGGGTGGATGCAGCCCTGGGAGAGGCTTCATGCCATACTCCTCCTTTCTTTGTCTGTCTGAGACATCCTCTCTGCGCTGAACCTTTTCCTCATCTCCGCTGTGTTACCATGTGTTTCTTTTGAAGTTGCTACAAGCGTGATGCAGTTCTCGCTGTTAAGTGCCTTGCATTTTCCCATGCTGCATTGCTCCTGTAGAGACTTCTCCCTGGTCTGCTTGTTCTAAATGAAACTCATTTTGATGCGCCTTCCATCTGCTTAAGTGTTGGCCATAAATAACAACATATTACAAAATTGCCTTCTTGTCAACACACAGATTGTTTATGTGTCATTTCCTCTATCCTTTGTGTTGCTGTAACTTCCTAGGGAAGGAGGATTTATTGGTATAGCAACATTTGGGAATGAAACCAAATCCTATGGGAGTATGAAATAAATATAGTCAATTTTTGGTACTACATTTTTATTTACTTTTTACAAAATGTTGTCTTTCCTTGACGGCTTCGTGTCTCACCATGTGGCATCCACTAACTTTGCAATATTATCTGTTATTTAGGGTCTTCTATTTCCAGAGGATGTTTGCAAGCTGAGTGTAGAACTGTGAACCACAGTCCCACAGTATTTTCAACTGAAAGCTGATCTTAAATTTCTAGTTACTGTAAGCTAATGTTCAGTTCCCACAGTCTCATTTTGGTGTCGTATCGAAAGAAGGCCTCTAGCAATTTAAAATGCAGGTGGGAGTTTGGTCAAAAGTCATATTAGGAAGGAAACAGAAGTTCCTGTAGTCTATTTTTTTGGAAATTAAGTAGGCTATAAATAAGCACCCTTGACTGAAGTACTGCGTTTCCTGTGCTGGTAAACTGCTAAAG
>NW_010161486.1:15415-107714 GCF_000695765.1 Mesitornis unicolor | reverse complement strand
AGGTAGCGTGCTTTCTGGTACGAATGCTTTCTCTCTCAGTGGCTTAGTGGCTATTGGGAGTCAAGCTGATGCTGACCACTGTGCAGGTTTTCACAAGAGCTCACAGTTCTCATATCAAGGACTGTTGGAATTTTATTCCATTGTTTGAGATGCTGAAATACTGCTCCTAATGCAGTTGAGGGCCTGTATTGCTGTGGTAGTAAGTGCTCGTGTCCCAAAGAGGTTACTATAGGTGCAATGGACACAGTGCGGGCACAGACTTGAAGCATTGGGACTGCGATGGTGAAGCTGGGTCTCGGTTGACTTGTCCTTGTGGCCCTGGGCCAGCAGTAGCAGAGCTGCCCTTGATGCAAGATTGTGATTTGCCACGTGTTTGTTCAGTAAAAGCAAACTTCTTGAATTTTTACTTACTGAGGATAAGTATATGTGTGCTAAAGCTTATCCTACATATGTAAATGCATTTCCAAGCAGAGTTACTGTGAAATTGAAATGTTTGTCTTTCATTATCTTTCTTCCTTTTGTGCAAGGCTATGATTGCTCTGCCCTCAAAAGGAACAAGGTGATGCTAAATAGGCCGGGCATGTACTTTTTAGAGAAAGGACCTCATCTGAACAACGAATGCTCCTGGCTCCAGACTACTGACTTGGACCAGGAGAATTTTGATGATAATTCAAGAGCAAAAACTTCACTGAGCAAGGCCTGCTGCCATCTCTGTGTAGACAGAAGTCAGCTCTCAGACATACTGCTAGCCGTTTTACTACAACATATGTGACTCATTCCCAGAATCTGCTGCTCTAAGTTTTCCAGGGGAGCAGGATTTGGACTGCTTGTTTGCCTTCAGCTTTATTAGATCCTTTGGGGAATTGACAGCATAGATAGCCTTTTTTTAAGATTGTTTCCTTAATCTTCATTGAGCTTTTTTGGCTTTTGTGGCACAAAGTTTTACAATTATCGCTGGTGAGCTCTGTGAAGTAGAGAGCACTTGGCTTAACTCTGTTGCTGTTCAGATCTGCAGTAACCCTCCAAGCAAATCCCACTCTTCATTTCTTTTACCTTGTGTCAGAGCTTGCTTATACAAATGTATACACAGACCTACTTGTTCTTGCATGCTTGAATTAGTCCCTTAGACAGAGTTGACACTTGTCTTCCTTTGAGAAGGTTTCAAGTTGCTGTGAAGCTGGAAGGTCACCACAGGGCTCTGCAGGGCGCAAGGAGGGAATGCACAATTTGGCCTCTGCTGTGCCAGGTAGACAAATTGTAGGGACCACAGGGCTCAGGGAGAATTTGCAGAGAGCTCTGGAGGTGGGGCTGAAACCCCGTGTGGAAGTCATGTAGTGAAGGTGAAGTGAGTGGAGGGATTGTTTATGATCTTCTATTTCTCTTCAGGAGTTTTTGAGGGCTTTTTACTCCCTCAAATGAAGGAATGACTGACTGACTCTGCGTGTTTCTGATGCAAATTTGACTTGTGAGATTTAAAGATTTCTTCAAATATCTAAAGATGTGTTTTGTTTTTAGAGTGTTTGTTGCTGAAAGCAGAACAAAATCTTCTGGTTGTGATGTGTTTATGATATAAAATGTCTCCGTTTCATTCCCAGTATAAATTTCACAGAATCACAGAATATTGGGAGTTGGAAGGGACCCCAAAAGCTCATCCAGTCCAACCCCTGCCAGAAAAGGATCACCTAGACCAGGTCACACAGGAACACGGCCAGGCTTTGGACATTTGTCTTATGTCCTTTGTCTTACGGAAATAGATTTTATAATTGAGTTTATGCTGACCAGAAAGTAAGTAGCACTAATTATAAAAGGCAAGACCTCAGTGTGCAAATGTCTTCATTAATAATAGTGAAAATACTGATTCTCCACCCCCCCAAATGTTATGTTATTATTTCAGTGCCTGCCTAATCTTACACTGGGATTCTAGGGAGACGTATCAACATACGTGAAAAAGAGGAGGAAAACCCCCCCCATACCCCACGTTTGTAGAACATAGCACAGGAATTTTTAGGTTTACATTTCTGAAAGAAAAAGTTAGAAAAAAGCTTTTCAACAGAAAAGGAAACACCAGATTAGACTTTCTGGTCAGGATTTGAAGTCTCTGTGGCTGGGCTTTAATCACAGGTCAGGCAAACATTGATCTGGAACGACACAAACTGAGCTTGCCTTGAGGTGGGAGATGGCCCTGTAACTTCTTAGAGTCCCTTTCATCCCTGTGGGTATATGATAGTTACATGCACTATGTACTTTCCTTCCTGCCAGCTGTTGCTTCTTATTTGAAATACGTGATTTTGGCTGCCTGTACAAAGAGTGAGCCAAGGACTCATCTGAGGAATCGGGGCGAGAGAAAAATAGACTTCCCAAATCAAATGCTGAATAATTATAAAGCCTGTTAATGGATGGGTTTATGTTGATTGTTTGTGCCTTTCTTCATATATGTTCTCACAGAGCTTTAGCTACATGATTGTGTTCTGTGTTGCTTTTTTTTTCCTCTGTAGGACTGCTGATTCAGCCTGAGCAGAGGGTGGCAGTGCTTGCAGAACTGGTAGCTGTTTACTGCTGTGCTTCACACTCAGATTCAGTCCCTGTACGTCTGCTACTGCACACTATATCCTGCTCTGAAGGTAGGACTTGCTTATTATCCAGGAGCTGCTTCCAGTGTTGCTTCCTACAGTAATACTACACACTCTGTTAATTGAGTTATCATTATGCACCTCAGCTTAGCAGCTTCATCCTGTAGCTGAGATGCAGTTGTAGAGGGAGGCAAGCTAGAATCAGTATAAATGTCCATTTATTGTCTCAATCCAATTTATTTGGCTGTGTAAATACTTGTTTTCTTCTGTGGTGTCAGACTGCAGTCTCTAGACACCAGCAACAGTTTCAAGTACTTGCTGCTCTTTGACAAGATGGTTCAGCCTGGATGTGCTCGGAAAATGAGGGACACGCTGTCAAAAAAAGATCACACAAAACTTGATGGTTGCCAAACATGATAAAGATAAAAACTTAGTGTCTGGACTCATCGACTTCATGCTACAGAAGTTCTATTGGCCAAAAATAAAAGACCCGTGTTGTGGGTCCTATTATGTTTCACTTTCCTTGTAGGTCTAAAATGTGGCTTGAGAAAAGGGTGGTATTGCTCTGTGCTGTGTTTTGGGTGGATATTCATAGCCCACGCACCAGCACAACAAAGTCACAGGCTCTGGAGTAAAGTGTGGGGAATACATTTGAAATGTTTCCTGGTGTTACTAGTTTTCAGTACAACTAATATTAGACTTGCTAATGAGCCTCTGCCCAGGGTTCACTGCATGGAGGGTTTTTTGTTGTTGTTAGGTAGCATGTTAGGTGTCTGACTGTACAGCAAACAGTGGTGTTTAACAGAGAGCCTCATCCTGTGTAATTTGTAGGAGAGTGCCCTTTCTGATAGGAGATTGCAGCTTCTCTTACTTCCACAGCTAGGTTCTTCTCAGCTGTTTCCTTGAGTGGAGTTTTTTTCCCACAAGCCGTTGGTCTGTGCTTCAACTCCTGTGTTCTGTTTGTCGAGGTTTCCTTGTATTTTCATGGGTGGTCAGGGCTTGGTGCTCCTACTCCTGCAGACTGAGTTCCTGCATCATCATGAAAAACAACCTAATTGCATTTTTTCCTGTCTTGGGATGGAGGCAGAGACGCTGTTCTCTGAGGTTCCTTTCCAGCATGTTTTATGTACGGCTATGAAACCTAGGCTGCTAAGAACAGTGGAGTCGTCCCCAGTGTAGCAACCAACAATTGGTAATGTCTGTAAAAGTGAGTTATCACTGACATTGACCTGTCTATATTTTTTTAATTGCTTCTGTCTCTAAGAAACCCGTATAAAAGAGCCATTTCCTTTGCATTTGTACACAGAGACAGTTCCTAACACGACGCAGACCATACTGTTTCATAGTGCAAAATGTGTTGCATTCATACATAGGTGCATACAATAAAGCTGTTATTTTGCTAGAGTTTTAGTTAGACCTTTGTAGTCCATTGCCATTCTGCATGTGTGTTACTGGCAGAACCTGGTGCTTGCTAGCAGATTCTCCTCTATCTAAATATCTATCTAGATTCTCCTCTAAGACATGCCTTGCTATCTTCCCACTAAGTGAAGTTTTATTTCTGTATGATACAGCGATGATACTGCTTCATGTACAGTGTTTTTCATCAGTGTGTACTGGGCTGCTGGACAAGAGAAGTCTGAGTCCTTGTTCCCCTCTGTCGTGTGGAAAGCTGAATCACAGGGCTGTGAAACAGTGTCTGTCATCATGTGGCAAAGCTTGAGGTTTAACAACCAGCTTGCCAGTCAATGTCTCTGGAATATTTTGAGTGGAGTTCCTGGCCTTTTAACAGTCTTGGTTATGCAGAGTACAAATCGGTTCGCTGCTGCTCTTAATATCTGGCAACTAAGAAGCCTTATTGCTGCTTTCTTCTATTATTCTGTGTTGATGTGAAAGCTGCATCTTGTAGGAACTTCTGTCTTTGTTCTCATAAAGTGAAGGGTAGAGGACCTGGAGCCAAGGCTGAGTACATTGAATACAAAGTGAATGTGAGCAGTAGCAGGCTTCTCTGCTACATTGGTTGCCAGATAGCCAAACAATTGACTTCAGGACTTCAGAAAACTATTGCTGTTGTCTTTTGACACTTCAGAAGTGGCTTCACAAGAGACATTATCATTCAGGCACTTGATAGAGGTGTGATCTGCACTTATGGACTACTGATGCGTTCAATATGAAATAATAATTTTCTGCTCAGCCTCTCCCCAGCTTATTGTAGTAGAAAATTGTGCTTGGCGTTATGTTGTTTCTTTTGCTGTACATTATGTGTTATATTTCCCGTGCTTGAATTAGGGTTACAAATTTCCAGAGTTATGCGATGACAGCATAACCTTGGAATTATTTTAAGACAGCGTGGCAGGTAATAGAGGCCCCGAATTTATATTTGGCAATAAAAAAAACCTCAATAAAATTTAATATGGACATAGAAATATTATTATGACTTTGCAAATCATTGCAATGGAAAAAATCCCTTGCGAGGCTTTCTGTCCAAAGGCAACACTTAGCAGTGGCAGTGTCCTCACTCAGGTTAAATGTGCCGTTGTCGTTTTCCATCTTAGAGTGATGGTAACGGAAGGAAGCGGTAAAAAAAATAAACTTGAATTTTATTGTTGGCTTAGTTTCAATAATCTAGGAAGTTATTAATAACTGCAGCTGCTTGAATAATTTATAAGATGCATCTCGGTGTTTTTCCACATTAATTATTTGATCAGTTCCCCTGCTTATTGTTGTTTGTAATTACAGTAGTGCCCAGAGGATCAAATTAAGATGAGGGTCTCTTACTCTGTGTGTTAAATAAATAGATGCAGTTCTTTCCTGAGGAAGCTGCAAGCTAAGTTGCTATGATCAAGAGAGGGGAAAGAAGATAAATAGTTTGCCGAGGGTCGTAGCACAGTGTGTGACAGAGCTGAGTTGGCATCTTTCTGGAGTCTGACCCCAACCCATTGTCTGTTGGGCCATAATTTATCTGGCTGTGGTGGTGTGTTTTCCTGTCCTTTTCATGTATTATATGACATAATCTGTTGTGTATCTCATTGCTTCTGCTTCACTCACACCTGTTCATTGAAGAAAGGGAGCTCACGTGTCCCCCAGTCCTTAGCGCTGGAATGACAGACTTGGGGTTGGACTGGATGATCTTTGGGATCCCTTCCAACCGAAACCATTCTATGGTTTATCCAAAATAATGATACTGAAAAGTCTAAAAGGAGAAAGAAAATACAGCTTCTGACAGTGGGAATGAGTACGAATCCATACAGGCTAGGATGTGAGGGTTGGTTTAGCAGCTTTTTCTGAAGTGCTTATCCTCTGTCAGGTCTTGATCCCAAAGCTTGGACCAGAGGTCTCTGGCTCTGTCATGTGAGGTGGATCTCAGGCTGACTGCGACAAAACTCAGTGCAGATTTCAGATTAGTCTGGGTGCTTTCCACTGCCCTGAGAAGAACAACTGTTGTAACTGTATAATTACATTTCTGTGGTTTTTGTATTACGTACTGTAATTTGTTATCTTGATGTAGCTGATGTGCAGTGTTTGCCATTGTAGTTGGAGTTTGAGAATTCAATAAATTATGAGATTGACTTATTCCCATTAAAAAAGTAATTTCGAAATAAGATTGCTCCTCTGTAGGGCTGTAATCGAAGACTGAAACATAGTGAGAGCAAGTGATTGTTCTTCTGTGGATTCCAACATGCCATTAAAAACAAAGAAAAAAAGAAAACCTTGATGAAAGCCACAAACTCTCTTTTATTTTAGCAACAAATTCAGAAATACAGCTGCTGACTAAAATGTAGATGAGTGACCTCAGTTGTGTTTAAGACCAAAGAAATAGAACCGAATTAAAATATCTGAAGAATATGGTAATTTGCTTGAAGATGTATCGTTCTCTTGCCTGTTAGTGTTACAAACTGTTTCCAGTTGCGTGTTGACTTGGCCAGACTAAAAGAGACATTCATCGTGATTAGAATTAGAGTTTGGTCTAAACCAGTGAACCAGGCTCTGCCAGTAGCATTAGGTGCCAGAGGCTGATTCAACCCGCTTGTTTTAGAAAACAATGATCTTTGGAGTATGTTTTCTTTCTCCATCAGACTATCTTAGATTAGTAAATTAATCCTCAGGAGATGACCCTTTCAGACTGAGATGTCTTACGTTTGAGTTCTAGGAAAGCGAAGAAGAATTTTGGGGTAAATAAACATTGTCTACATCTTAGTCATTATTTAATATTTTTCTAGAAATGAATCTCAATGGCCAGGTACTCCATTCCCCTCACCTGGGAGAGATATATTTGTGGTGTATTTTTTGGTGGGTTTTTGTTTTGTTTCCTTTTAGGGGTGCTCATTTGTTTGGAAAGTTGCTAAAAATCCACTGGTCACTGGGATTTCACATTCCCTGGAGCAAGCCATTTCACTGTTTCCGTAGTCTCTGGCATGCTGAAGTTCTTGTTGCAATTAGGAAGATGGTCTCGAGGCTAAAAAGCTAGTTTTCCCTTTTTGTGCAGACGTGCCAAGTTTTCTAATTCTGAGAAGACCCACCAGGCACTTACACTCTAAGGGATTACTGGAAGTGATTTGCTGTATGTAACAAGGAAGGAGATGGTCTCGTTCTTCTGAATGTATCTCCGTGCTTGGAGGATTAGAGCTCTGGGGTGTGTGTGTGGAGTGGTTTGGTTTCGTGTGGTGGTTTTGGTTTGGTTTTGTTTGATAAACGTACTATTCTGACATTTGCCCGTAGCTTGGCACGTGACCGAAGTTTCCGTGCTGCCTGTGGAGGAGGAGGGGAGGGAATGCGGATATGGAGGTATTGGTGCTTTTGAGGGCAATAGTTCCCTTATTTTAGGCAGTAGTGGAGTCTCGCATACCTCTGTCCAGAATGGTTTGGCAGAAGTTGACCTGTAATTAGTAGGAATGCAAGAGGTGCCTTGAATCCTTTAAAACATATAATATTAGAGCTCTGCCAGAATAAATATCAGTTTCCTGCTGCAGATCTGGAATTTGATCATCGGCCCTTACAACAAAATGACTCCAGTGAGCCTAAACCTTTATGGCAGCTGGGTTCTATCCCATTAGGTTTCATTGCCTTTGTCGGTCACACCTTTTCAGTCTGTTTAGCTGGGCAGGTATGCTTTCCATCACCCCGAGGGAAATCGGGTTGGCTGGGGATATGTTAATGAGTGACATAATTACAGAGGTCACTAGGCGGTTTGGCTGTGTATCGGGACATGTGTGACTTCTTGGTTATTCCCAGGTTACCAGTGTTTTAGGTCTGTTTATTTTCAGTAAAACATCATTGGTGCATGAAATTACTGTTAGGGTCTCAGGAGGTTACAGAGGAGAATGTTAATATTGTTAGGACCTAGCACTTTGAAAAGGAAGCTGGGAAAATATACATAAAGGTAAGGAGGTGGGGGCTAATTACAGGCCCAATTAAAATATCTGAAGGAATACAAAGCATAGTCTAAGCGGTAACTTAGACATAACAGAAAGCAAATCCATCTCTGCCCTGTGGCTTCTGTCACAGAAAACAGGTTGTGCTCTGGTTTTACAAGGGCATTGAGATTCCTTAATGAGAATACTTGGGAAAAGAGAAGGATATAAAGTAAATCCATTATAGAAGGTTTTTGTGTAATAATCAGCCGGGTGGTGGTGGAATTGCGTGCAATACTACAAAGATTAGTTTCTAGCTCGCCAGACATCCCCCCTGCTCCACTGCTTAGGTCAGGGGGTCTTTCCAATGCCTTCTCTTTCTTACCAGAGACAGTTATGTATGTGCAGGACCCTGATAGGTAGCTCAGCCACTTGAGCTAAGTGATGTAAACTGAAGATCAAAGGTAACAGCATTGAAGGTGTCAGACCTGTTTTAGATGGATTGAACAGAGCAGAAGCTGTCTGTTTATACATCTCAGCAGGTCAGGCAGCAGTTTAACAAAATGTTTAATACATGTGTTTAAATCAATTCCTCTTGTACGAGCAACGGTCGTCCATCCTTAGCTACAAGAATATTCAGTGTAATGACGCCTCGGTGTAGGTGCTGTGCAGTTTGCTGACTCGCAGGCCTTAGGCTAGCAAGCTGTGTTTTGAGGTATACTTTTACTTTCTTGCTGCATAACGGCTTGCTATTTACCATGCTGGTTTAACTTAACTGGGGGTGTCAATCAAAACATTCAAAAGTTGCCCGAGACAGAATTTTGCTGCCTGTGACAGTTTGCAGATACAGATAGGCACTTCGCAGCTGAGTTAACCGAGTCCCTTTCTGTTTGGTAAGGTTGTTACTACAATGTTACTATAATGTTACTACACTTCGTCTAGCTTCAAGGAACATCTTACCTGATTTGCTCTATTTATTTCTATGAATGTCATAGAGGATCACATATTCATGGGGATCTTTGTGTTTTCTTGTGGTTGGACTCGATCTTAAAGGTCCTTTCCAACCAAATGATTCTATGATTCTATTATTTTTAAACAATAATCCTAGTATTAGTGTTAAAGGTGGCATTGCAGTCCCCTTCATTCAAATGCATAACGTAATGCAATCCAAATGGTGATCTCTGTTTTAATTATTTTTTTTAAATTTAGCTATACTTTCAGCTCTGTAAGGGGAACTTCTGCACTAGAATGGAAGTTGGTTTTATGCTGTTTTCAGAGAGATAAAGTTTGTTTTTCCCCCCCCCCCCGAGCTTTTATTTGTTGTCCTTGTCCTTAGCCTTAGTTATTTTGCAGCACATTCCACAGAGGAAAATAGGTTGTGGAGCACAAATTGCTTGCACAAAAGGTAAGATTACAGAATAGGTGGGGAAAGGGAAAGGAAATAAAGAAAAGGGGAAAGAGGGCTAGAGTGCAGGAAAAGATGAAAGAGGTGTTCCCTCAGGAAAGGAAGATGGTAAGTGAGGCTCTGCTTCTGGATCAGCAGTCTATGACCACATCTTGTCTTCTAGAATTGTCAGCTGCATTTGGGAAGTGGTATATTTTACTTAAGGCTTTCTCTGTCTGGGTGAACTTGTACCTCATATTCTTTGGTCCTGGCCACATAGAAGAACTGAACATTCAGTTGCTCTGAGGTTCACGTAGAAAGCTAATAGACCTAACAAATATACTTCAAACATCACTGTGAGGAGAGCTATTTCACCTACATGGAATACATCTCTAGATTTTTCTGGCTGAGTAGAGATTGTCTCTCTCGGAATCTTGGAGACGTGTGATTGCAAGAGCATAATTTATAATAGTTAGTAGCTCTTAAACTCTCAAGAAACAACTGTGGCGTGCTCCTGTGCATGTGTACACAGCACACCTCCTCTGTCAGAGAGCTCTGGGAAACAAAAGCACGTGTGCTCAAAGCTATTGTTTGATACGTGAAAATCAAGAGGTTCTTCCTAGGTTCAATTAATGCATAATTCCCTGTCCAGCAGACCAGAGAGCCACTGCTCCCACAGCTCTTCAGATGCCCTCGTAACCTGTTGGTAACGGTGAGTTACACATCTTCCTTGGTTGATTGTGGAGCGGAGTCTGTTGTAGTTGCAGCTAAAAGATGACTTTCACGCTTTTTATAGGAGTCCTGAGCAGACTGTTTCCACTGGTCGGTGTAGCAGTGGTAATGATTGCACATTTAAAGTTCGGCATGCTGTTCAGTGTTTTGCTGAAGTAAGGCCAGCATGGTCAGCACGCAGTCACGTCATGAGCTGTACTGGCTGCGGCAGACTGGAGTGAAAAGGCTGAGCACTGATGCTGTTTACAGGATTGTGTGAGGACTTTTAAGTAGAGAAACATAGCGAGAACCATACTGCTGGGGTAATGAGACACAGCATGACTCATCAAAGCCTCTGGTCGAATCTCTGATGCTGGACACTTTTTAATCCCTGCTGGATGTTTTTCTGCAAGGTTTGCTCATTTAAATAGGTTTTAATTCAGGAGAATCTTTTGCCAGGGTTCAGGCACAGTAATTATAGAGGAATATCATGGCTTTGTTTACACTTCTATGGGCACTTAAGTAAACGTTTTCAGGGTAGTCAAACACAAGAAAGACATAAAGACAAGGTGCTTTGTGCTGAATGAAAGCCAGATTGAAAACTACTGAAGCACAGTTCTCCCATAACAATAGTTGTACATACCTGACACTATAAAGTGTTTATGTAGCAACCATGTTGCTTCAGCTGTTCAGCTGTGAAAGAAAGAACATGTAGATTTCTTTTCAAGAGTAAAGCTTAGTTTGCAAATCAATAAGCAAGAGATGGTTTCCTCAAATCTACATTGTGTGAAAACCCTAAAGCCTGTAGCATGGTAATCCCTGAAATAGGTGGGAGGGAAGTGATTCAGGAATTACAAGTCATTTGGAAATTAATTGTGAGTGTGTCTGTATCTTTCAAGGAAAGTCAAAGCTTTGTAGTAGCTGTTTAGTATATATAACAGCTCAATTTAAAAATGGAGTCTGGTCTAATGTCTTGATTTAGCAGATTGTTCGGTTTTGTTTTTGAAAAACTCCTTAACAGAAACGTAAGCTGTTAGCCTCTATCTAGTGCCCTCTGAAAATCCAAGCTAGACAATCAAACAAAAAAGAACAAACACTGCTTCACTTGCCCTCATGTTGAATCAGTAGTGCTGGTTTTAAGAAAGGCAGAGCTTCTCTTTTTTTACAGGGTTTTGAAAGCCTAAATTTACTATAATGTGTGAGTATTGATACAACTTGACAAACTGCTTGGTCAGGTGTTCTGTCAGATTTTATCAATAGGGACTTGAGTGGTGTCTTAGTATAGATCTCTAAAATAGTTTGCCATGATGCGTTTGCCAGGGTTGCAGATCATTACAACCCCCTAGAAATCCTGACATTTCAAATGTATAAAACGTTTCTGTATTAGTCCCAAGTGCTCGGCTTTCTGGCAATGGCTGGTTACTTGCTGTGTGAAAGTGTGAGGTGGAGCTGTGGAGCCTTTGTCCTTGGGGAAATGTGGATCCGCTAATAGCTGATGCTGTCTAATGATCTTCCTGCTTCTGCCATTTCAGTTGATTCTTTTCCACTGACAATTGGTTTGATGTTTCCTTTGAGAACTCCTGGGCTCAAAGAACTTTTCTCTAGCATGTTTTCACAGCAACAGGATCCCCATTTACTTCTGTTTCCCGTGATACCTCTTCAGTGAAGACAATAGTATAATCTAATTTAAAGTGCGTGTTATCAAACATCAGGCACCTCGCATACATGCAAGTACCCAGCTGGCTTGTCCAGGCATTGCACAGGCAACAACGGATGGCTGTTATCTGTGAGACATCATCAACTCCAGCTCTTAAAGAACAGAGCAGAGAAATCCTTCCCTTCTTGGAATCCCTCAGAGAACACACTGGCTTGGGAGTTGACATGTTTATTTTATGAAACAATTCAATAGTGAATAGAAAGCACACTCCATTTGCATTTCAAATGCAGATGGAAACCAGCAGCATATCTTTAAGAGAAAATGAATTGCTGTGTTGAAAATGAGTGTTCTGACAAGCCACGCATTGAGCTTGCATTGACAATTTATCATACGAACCCAGCTAATTTGAGTCATAGTTTTGTTCCTGGCACTACATGCTGTCCGTCTCTGTAGCTGGGTATGGTGCTGTTTGAACTCCCTCCTCAGGCCCGCTTGACAACCAGTGAACAAGTGCTGCAGCAGTGGCAGGGAATCTGATGCTGTGGCGAGTGGGAGACTCAGGGAGCCTTCTGGTCTTCTTTCTCTCTTTCTCCACTGGCTGCTCATACTGCTAACTTGTCTTTGATAGTGATTGATGCTAAAAAGAAACCCAGCCTCCTAAGTATTTGGCAAAACGTACCCATTTAAAGAGGATCAGTTGATGCTGTGATGCAGAATGGCTAAATAACCCATGTCATTGTTTTTAAGTCCCAGAGCTGCAGCTTTTAATGGTAATGACAAGAAGAACTTGTCCCAGCACCGTACAGTGTCTGTGATGAACATGGGTTCATTTATGGGCTTGATATAAGAGATTCCCAAGGGTAGACTTTAAAATGCCTGTGTTGAAATGATAATGGAGAATGACTCTGTTGTAAACTTCTGAACAGACAGCCTGGAAAGCAGATGGCCCTTATGAAGATCTTCAGCTTTTAATGAAAACAGTAGGTACAAAAGCCCTGACTGGATTGACAGAGAAGAGGTTAAGAGCTGTCTCAGCTCTGTCAGCCCCACTGGTTGCACCCGCAGGCAGCAAATACTTCCAGGAGTTGTATCTGCTGACAACAGAGTGACAGTGAGATCAAGGGATTTAACTCAGAAATTAAGAAAGGCTTTGACTGTCTCATGCATTAAATGTGTATCCTTAGAATTCCTCTGGAAAAGGGAATGAGCATGCAGTACTCCAGGCAGCAGCCAAAAACCAGCATATCTGGCTCCCGTTAGAAGAAAGCATCACACAGTGCTTTGCAGCACTTGTAAATGGCTCTTTGCTTCTAGGGGCCTTAAGGTCTGCTCTTGAGGAGTGCTTGAAGTGAAGCACATGTGTGATGGTCCGGACTTACTGTGCCTCCTGGCTTCTAGGCATCTAACCTTGGCTCAGCTGTGAGGCTTCTGCGTGCAATTAGGGGAATGTATCTGGAACACAAGGCAGCAAACTGCTCACCTTCCAAAATAGGTCTTTCTGTTGTCCCCGGGAGGCCTTTGGCTCCCCCATGCCTGTGGTTAAGACGGGGTTGTATGAGGATTATTGTGACTGGTCCTAGTGCCTAGTGGTCACATGTAGGAGCACGGGAGGCCTAACCATAGCAGTTCTCATTGACAAAGCCTCTGTCAGGTGATGAGGTTGT
This sequence comes from Mesitornis unicolor, assembly GCF_000695765.1. NCBI lineage: Eukaryota > Metazoa > Chordata > Aves > Mesitornithiformes > Mesitornithidae > Mesitornis > Mesitornis unicolor. The sequence goes on along the minus strand of NW_010161486.1, from coordinate 94,380 downwards.
GGCTTGATCTGCATGTGCAAGACTCTTCTGTGTCTTTTCTTGATGCGCTTCTAGAAAACATGTCGAGTCAGATGGCAGGTTGGTTGGAAGTTCCCATTTTGTTTGCTCTTTGGTATAAGCTGTTCTGATTTGCTGGAAGGAGACCTACGCTGTTGCACTGGATTCTGGAGTTTCCAGGAGTGTACAGAAACTCTTTTTCATATAGTGGAAATGACAGGCTTGGTTGTTTTTCTTCAATCTCATCTCTACCTCTTGACGTGGTAGGCATGTACCCTTTGGGAGCGCACACTACTCCATCCGTGCATCAGGCACGAGTTATTCAAATCTAATCATGTATTTTCAATAGCCATGTAGGTTTTTCAACATATAATTTTACAGATTTCTTATTGCAATGTGTGCTTTTTACTTATTTTTCAAACTGAGCTAAGTGGATAGCAGAATGGTTCCAGAGCCTGTCAAAACTTGGGCAAAGAGGCTTCATTTTTAAGAGCTCAAATGTATTTTCTAGAGTAAATGTACTGTACACTGACTTAGTGACATATTTGTTCTTCTGGCAAGGAGATGAAGGGAGATAATTTGTTATCAAGTGCACTGCATGCCGTGTAACTTAGGAGCAATCAGTGATCAGAAATGATGGGTTATAAATGACTCTGCTCGAGGACTTGTTGACGTTTAAGATTGCCTTTGCACAGGTAGGCTGGGGTTTTTTTCCTATTTTTTTTCCCTTCCTGCTCCTTCCCTCCCTAATGGGTTTCTCACCTAAGCGTACTTCGGCATCCTTTCTGTTTGAGAACTAGAAAGTGCTGGTTCTTTCTGTTATCACACTTCTGCAAACTTAAGGCTGGAGGAAAGCATGCTAATCAGTGCTGACATAGGTTGGATACAGATTCAACCTACTGTATGCTATACTCTCACTTGGGAGACAGCCACATACATTGGCAAGCGATAATGAACCCCTTTTTGTTGGAAGAATTATGGACAAAATAACGACAGATATTCTGCGTCTGCTGTGAACTAAAGAATTCAAGCACCTTGTGATGGAGCTGTGCTGAAATGTCTTAATTCTTCCATGTGGTCATGTCCTGTCAGTAACAGTGACCTGATGCTGATGGTGCTGGATAGATGAAGGCACACTTCTGTTTTGGAGTTCTCTGTTAGCTGCAATTATCATTGTTGGCAATTATAATGTTATTACCCTGTGGTAATGCCACAGGAAATCTTGTGTAGTATTTGTTGTGAGGATAATCGTGCTTTTCCCGACTAAGTTTCTCTTCTGCATGGCAGTGGTATTGGACAGTGAATTTCTGTATATGAAATATCCTCCATTCAGTCTTAATTTAGTTAAAACCAAGCCAATGCTGAAGTGACCTAAATAATCATTCTTAGCTAGGAGTTACTCAGTGGTGTAAAGGCTGTAAAATGAACTGGACTCTTGTTCCATTGTCTGCTGACTCAAGCAGCTGTTGAAAATACTAACTTGCCTCCTTTTTACATCCCACGGTGGAAATTAGATGTGCTCTGTGTGAAGATGGATCTGCTTCCAGTCCATCTGATACCAAGAGCTCCTGCAGCAGGCTGCTTTGTGTGTTTAGGGATAGCCTGACACAAAGCTGGAGCACATAAATGGATTAGCAGCAGAAACAGACCCATGAGGACCTCTGACTCTGGTGCCCAGTCTTTCAGGTACAGTTTTCTAAGCCTTCCTACCAGTACTCATCAGTAGCAAATTCTAGACTATAGTATTTGGAGCTTGTACGTTGAACTGTATCGTTATTTATGTTCATCCCTTGTGACTAATCCACACAAAAATAGTCTTCCATCTACTTCATGTACAAGGAGCAGGCCTGAGTCCACAATAAGCTTCCCCTAAGAATAGTTTCTTGGATGGTGTTCCCCATTCTGCTCCTTGGGACAGACTGGGGTAGCTGCTTTTTGTCTCAGCTGTCCCTATGGTGTTGATGGGGTCTTACCTTTGTGGTACATTGAGACAAATTAGACTTGAAATGCTCTGCACTGTGATAATGAGGAGTCAAAGTGCATTATAGTGCTTCTTGCCTATCTTTGTTATTAAATCAGTGGTGGTTGGGAGGCCACATTGAAATTCTGATTTTAATGATGTGCTGCTTAACTTTTGACATTTCCCTTTTTAACTGCAAAATGTTAATATGTCCAAATGCATTCCAAAACTAGCACCTCGAAATTGAACCTTGATTTACCTTTCCTTTTTGAGGAGTTTGCACAGCACCTGCAGTCTGATCTTTAACTCCCATCAGTATAAATCAAGCCTTGTAAATCAAGCTTATAACTACAAGCCTTTTATCTGTGTATTTTATTTGCAGTGGAAATAAGAGGCTTCAGGAGGTGAAACTGCTGTCACTTGAGACATATTCACCTGTCTGGAGCAGCACATGGAGAATATCCTGGTCAAGAGGCAGCCTTGCTCTTAGAATTGATTTACAAATAGATTTCCAGGATGTGAACCTTCTGCATACTGTCTGAGTAAATTGGCATCCACTCGAGCTGCACTGAAAGATGGTCCAGTGGTTACAGCTTTTCCTAGGGATACTGGCATTTGCTTTTGCTTTGCCATGGATTTCTTATGACTGGGCAGAGCATTGCTTGAGCTCTGTATGGGACACTGTCAGTGAGTAGCTGAGGAGCAAACTACTCTGTGTTAATTCTCCTGTAGAAAAGCTACAGCGTATGAAAATGTTTGCTTTTTATGCCACTTGTTATTCCACACTGGCTTTTGAAGGTTGAGTTTCCATCCCTGATTTATCCTAACAGTTCTTCCATGTGAATGAGTCCTTTGTCTTTTTGTCTCATTACCCCAGTATAAGAAATGGTTAATAGCACTCAGTTGTTTCACAGGAGTGTCACAAGGGCAGATGCACAAAAAGCTGTTGGTGGTGAGGGTGGGAGTGTGTACCTGGTACAGCAAGATGAGAGTGGGTTTGGACAGAGAATGTTGCCCTGCCTCTCAGGATTCTGGGCTGAGGCTTGCCATAGAGTTGGGCTCTTGCTTTCTGTAGTGTCTCTGCTGTGAGGTGGGAACTTGGGAAGGTCACGACTGGGAAGAGGTCACCTTTCAGTCTGTAAGAGCCCCTGCTTCCAGAACATCCTGCGTTTTGGACTGCAGTGAAACTGGGAGCACTGTGGTCCCTGCTCTGATGAGGCTCCAACTGCTAAATTCTGAGTGGAGTAATGCAAGCTTGAACTGAACTTGGGGTAGAGCTGTTTCTCAGCAGCTCATCTAGCTCTAAAAGGTGACAGGGCAGAGACTTCTGGGTTACTGAGTCTGGTTTGTCACTGAAAGCCGATAATGTTTTGTTCGGATACTTGAACTATATGTTTTATCTCTAAAGAAAGAATGTGTGTGTTGTTGATAGTTTGAAAAATCTCATTGTTTTTAAAAACCTAGATGAAATGAGTAATGTATTCTTCAAAGTAAGTAGAAACTGTTGTGGACGATTTTTCAACACTTGACAGCTTCCCAGCCAATTTACGTGCTCTCAGCAGAATAAATGGAGCTAGCCTGTCTCTAGCATGACTGCCAGCTATTTCATGCAGCTACCTCAACTGTTCTCTAAATTGAGCCCACAGAGAGATCTTTGCAACGTGGAAGAAGGGGACTGAAGGTGCAGGGAGCTAATTAAGTTGCAAACATGGGAAGCCCTGGTTTCACCTCAGACAGGTAAGTGAGCTGTGTTTAGAGAACAGATTTCTATAATAGCGAACATGTTTCCTGAGGTCTGCTTCCATGCATTGCGTGGGCATGTGGCAGATGTAAGAAATGGTCAGGTGAGCTTGTCTGGTAGCTCTGGATCCTGTCTAAGACTGGAGCTGACAATTAGTAAGAAGTGGTCAGCTATGAGTGACATTACAGTTATCATTAGTTATAGGACTCCTAGCTGAAAGCTGCCTCCAGCCACACCATCAGTTTTGGCCATGAATATTTCCAGTTCTCTTAGGAGTGTTCAGGTCTTGCGTTTTGCCTTTGCAAGGTGATGAGTGGTACAAAACAATTACTCAAGGCTGCAGAGAGGGGTCCGAGCCTGAAGGCATTCGGTCATTTGGTTTCAGTTTGGACACGTGTGATCCCTTCAAAACGTGCAGCTTCTTTGGACACGTGTGATCCCTTCAAAACGTGCAGTTTCTAAATGGTTTGGGACAGAGTGAGAACAAATTCTTTGGTGTATTGGAATATGTAAGGAAGGCAACAAGGGGATGCCACTGCAGGAAACGCAGTCACTAATATTCTGGGGTGCGCTCATAGTAGTGAATTATATCAGGTGGGAGAGGTAGTTGTAGTTACTGTATTGACAAAAATGAGAACCGACTTGGGTTACTGGTTTAGGCATTACTGTGAGCACTGCAGGAAGCTGTAGATTCATCTTAGAGTCCCACTGTGACTTCTTATCATTTTTACCAAGAATGATAAGTTGTAAATGTTCCTCAATGTTGCCTTTAAGAAAAGAAACTGCTTGCTCAATCTAAAAATGAGATCCCATCCACCGTATAAAGTACTCACAAGAGAAGGGCAATGAACAATTGTCTTTTGCCTCTCTTTGAGGTTAAGCCAAGAAGTAATTAATCTAATTGGAAGCAATAGAGATCTTAGCTTGATACTAGGAAAAGCTGCTTAACTTTAAACACTGAAAGCATGTTGCCTCCATGGCAGTGGGACTCTGGTAGAAGTGCTGAGTACCCTGCACACAAACAGGGACAGAGCCTGACGTGTTTGATCATGACTTTAGTTTGGCTAGACCCTGCACTTCTCTGGGTGGTAGATTGGCTTTTTAGAAGGGGCATACTGAGACATTTGTGAAGACTTGTGGTCATTATGACTTTGTTTTCCTAGGACAGAACAGTGCACAGACACATAAGGTAAGCCTCTGTAGAAGGAATGTTTAAATCTGCTGAGTGAAACAGCATTTAAATGGGATTCTTAAAAACAAGATTCTACACTGCTCAGTGAGTTTCTTTCTGTCCTGCTTTAATTTAGCAGATTTCAGTTGCTTTGGGCTTCACACAATCCCTCTATGCCTCTTACGAAATCATTTGGCTTTTCATCATTTCCAGGGCTTACATGAAATTGTGCTGCATGCCAGAGTTAAGTCTTCTCTCCAGTTGATCTCCTGGTTTCTCCTCATGCTTGTTCTGCAGAGCATTCTTAGGCACACCTAGGGAAGGAGCAGCCCCTCCTTTATTAAAAAAATTAAATTAGATGCAGAGGACAGTTCTGGAAAAAGACAAAAACTGTTTATTATATTCAACTACACAATAAAATTTAAGCAAGCAAATTAAACACTTCTACCATTTGCTGTGTAGGAGGTGGGAGCAGTGACTTGCTGAGTTCCTTTCCAGCTCTGTGATGCCCCTTATGGATGATATAGGATAGTAGTCTGGACACAGAGAATCCTGCTAGTCACTTGTACTGTGTTCATCAAACCAATCCTAGCTGAGAAAACACAGCAGTACATTGCAGTATGTAGCTTATAGACTGGCTTTTGGATGTGTGAAGTTGCATTCTCTAGAGTTCTGGATAAATGGAGTGCTTACTTTAAAGACAAAGTGCAGGGCTCATGAACCTGTGCCTGTACAGAGTAAACAGAATGAAGCTTCTATTCTCTGTGAGAGACCAGCTCAACATTTTGCTGTGGTGTCAATGGATAAATGAGTACCGCCTCATGGATGTCTGCATTCTAGTGTTAAAGAGCTCCAAGAGAGGTAAAACCAGCATTTCACACTTCCTCTTTAATTTTGACAGATGTGAAAAAAACAGCAGTCAGACCTTCTTATGTGGTTTTTCACAGGTATGAGTTGAAGGGAGTGGCTAAACATTGATATGCTCTGATGGGAGCCGAAGTTCTTGATAAGTCGATTGCAGATGACAATAGTTTTCTAATAAAGAGTTCATCAACTTTTATTGTATTCACTAGGGAATTTGTGCTAGTGGAAGTATCTATGGGAAGGGTTAGTTTCCTAGACCAGAAACTGATGGAGGTTTTGGTATAGCAGAGGGAGGGGAGTGAGCCTCTGGAACAGCTTCCCAGTGAGTGTGTGTGCATTTGATGGGGACAGTGGGATTGCTAAACTGCCTTTAAATGGAGCTAAATCACTTAATAGTTGTGATTGTATGCCACTGTGTTTACAGTGGTAGAAGACTGGATTTGATGAGCCAGGAGAGGAGATTCATACAAACAGTATTCTGCCAAACTACCATATAAACACTGACTGATTTAATTCTTAGATCTTTTCAGGAGACAGGAACATCTTAAGTGCATTTTGCAAGAACGTTTGTACCCCATGCTGTGTTTTAGGGCCTGACACCATTGAAACTGTGCTGCAATTAACATAAATCATACAGTACGTGAATGTTACCCGCCTGAGTCGTCATTCATAATGCATCTCTAGGCTTCTGTTTGTTCAAGTGATTGGACAGTTCTTAAGCAAATTGTTTGCCGCAGTGATGGGAGCATGTGTCACGGGCAGGCTGAGTTAGGCACCAAGCTATGTGTCTCAGCCTGTTGTAGATGGCTGGGTTTGTCTACCCTGCTCGGTTTCATTCTCATGTTAGCTCCTGTGGAAGTGCTGACTTGCCAGATTGCTTCATGCAAGCAACCGCACTGCTTTTACTGAGGTGGAAGCAGCAGGGAAATGTATGGTTTTTCAGGGCGTAGGGAGAAAGGTTTCCAGTCCACAAGGTGATGTCTGTTCTGTGTGACTGATTAAACACTCACTGGAGGTGGGATTGAGAGGCAGGCAGGTTCTTTGCCACACCTGACTGAGCAATTTCTTTTTCCTTAGTTTAACCAGTAGTTAAGTACTTTATTCCAGCAGTCACCGCTTCCAGAGCGTGGGCAGAGCTAGTTGATCTGAATTGGTTGTTAGGAGGAAACAAAACAAATGCCCTAATACTGTGGTTAGGTGAAACCAGAAACATTTCCTTTCCCTCTCTTTCTTCTGTACTGCTCAGCTGACCTGCAATGGGTGCTGTGTTTGTTGTAAGAATACTTGAGGCTATCATGGCTGTGAACTAGTCTGTCATATCTATTTGTGAACCTAAAATGAGCACTGTTTTCTACCTCATCTTTTTTCTGTGGGAGTGGGTGTTTGTGCATGTAAAATATTCAAATCTTTTCTTTCTCAACACTGGTAAGAATCCATTCAGGCTTCAGCAAGGTGACCTTGAGGTTGGCTGTGTACAGCTCTCTCTTTGGAATTCACACAGCCACGTTATATATTCTGAAACCAGCTGGACATGTCAGAGAAGACAGATGCAGGATTTCAGGTCTGCAGTAGGCTTGAAGGAAGAATCTAGGCATGAAGATATGGTTATTCCAGTGTGATGATGCTTAATTTTACTGTGCTGTCTAATTCCATGAAATGTCTTGTGAAATTCAGCAGTCATCTCTATTTTCTGAAGCTGGTGTTTCCACTGGAGATAGCTGGGCAGAATTGTCAGCGCTTCCAGTGGAATAAGATAAAGACATTGCATTTTCCTTAACAGCCACGTGTGTTGGCAGGCCACTGCTGTATGGCATTGTGACAAGTGCTTTCTCTGTTGGCAGTTTTTATATGGCAGGCAATTTAGTGCCCTGTGTGTCTTCTGCTGATGGCCGCTGTAAGGGAGGCCTATTTAAAACCCCATGGCAACAGGGTGGAGAAGAACCTATTAAATCATCAGTGTCAGTAGGTCAGACATTGTGTTTTGTGGCAATGAGCACTGTAGTGTTGAGATGGTTTCCATTTAACATGACTTACCACTGCCCAATTTATAAACCTGACTGGTAAACTGGGAATTGGGATGGCTTCTAGAGCAGACTAACATCCCAGAGACTGAACAGCAGCTACCAGCATTATCTGTCACTTCTCGTGAACACAAAATCCATCACAAAGAGAGTGAGCAATTTCTGATGCTTTTTTAATGAACTGTCTCGGAGAGAGTGAGATAAAAAAAAAAATGTTTGTTCCTTGAGTTACATAGTAAAAAGTTGGTTATAGAAAGCTCTGGATTTCTTTTGTGCTTGCTTCATAGTATGTAATGTCACCAGGATTGCCCTCTGAGCCTCTCTAGCCAATACTGCAGCCTCTTACACACAAGCATTGAATTTGGAAGCAGTTTTATTGCAAACGCTCACAGACCAAAGAAGATAAACACAAGGAAATTGTTTCAGTAATTTGACAATCACGTTTGGGATCTTTTACATGTCAACTCTTGACAGGTGAGGGTGTCAGAATATGGGGAGTGAAGCGTAGTGACAGGAAGAAGCAAACAAAATAAGGACCTACCCCCCACCCTTGCAAAATAATAAAAATCAGAGCAAGCAGGAAAGGGATTTCTCCAAGGTGCTGAAACAAGACAAGGTTTTAGATTGCGTGGTCAAGGTGCACATGGGGCTTCATTAGGGCTTTTATGACTGTTGCTATTAACATGATGTGTCCACTAAAACTCAACATCAGCTGTTGAATATCAACATGGGAGCTCTATAGAAAACTCACGCTAATTTCACTGCATCTGTCTTTTTTTCCTTTGCATATAACTCTAATTGCAATCTCTGGTTTTGTGTGGATTGTTTTGATAACCTTTTAACCTTCAGATAGGTTAAGGTAAATTCATTCCCATGATTGGCAAAATGTATTAAAGTTTGACAAGTCGCTGTTCCTAAGAACTTCACTCATAACATCAGCAGGTGAAATACTGGAGCAATGACAATTCCCAGTAGTTTTTCCTTTGATGCCAGTTTACTTTCTTTCTCCTAGAGAGCACTTCCACTGTTCTCCCTCTGCACACCACTTAAATAATAAGAAAAAGGTTTATATTTTTTTAATTGCACAATGTTCTGCTTTTATTCCATAATCAGTGCATGATGGCAAGTTATTCTTGTGCTAAAACATGAGAGATTTTTGAGGGGGACACCAGTCCCCCGAAACAAGTTATACGTAAGGTAAAATTCTTGAAAGAGCTTTATTCCTGTGTGCATATCAAGTGTGAGCAAGCATCTTTTCTTTCCGTATTTTTCAGTATTCACAGCGGTTTGAGTTGCTAAAAAACACTTGTAATATCTTAGCATGGGCTCTTGTGCATGTGTCTGTGGTCATCTCTTCAATGAGATGTACGTGCTTAGTGCTGCTTTGGCTTTCTGTGTTGTTTTTGTTTCTCCTCTGCTAGAAGACAAATGGGATTTTCTGAGTTCTGTTAATAGCTGGGTCTGTGCTTACATAGTACAGGTTCTTGTATTTCTTACCTTGCTGTCCATGGGTTTAAATTCATATCTTGACACAGGAGAAGGCCAAAGGTAACTTTAATGATTCTTACATGCATGATTTTCATATGCACTTTGCCAAATGCTAATGTTGAATTTACAGCATGGAGGGTGAAACTCTACATTTCACCTGTGGTGTGTACACACACACACACGTTTGTCAGCTTCTTTGGTCTAAAAGCTCTGCCTAATAGAAGCTCTCACTTGAATTGACAGGCTTTAGATTTGGGCCTGACAGCAGACAGTGATGTTTACTCAGAGCTGCTGGCTGCACTGCATGAAATTGTGGGTCAGTTGAGGAAAACTGCTGAAGCCCAGCTTGCAGTAAAGGTTAAGAACTGCTGCTGCCCATCTCAGTTGTTTTCCTTTCTGAATAGTCAGGTGTTTGCTTCTGTGAGGTAAAAAGCAAAGACTAAAAGCATCTTCAGAAAATACCTTAGCCTGAACGCTGGATCAGAGCACACAGATGCAAGAGGAAGAATTGTAGTTGTGTGGTTTGCTCCATTGCCAAATCCAGATCATTTCTTTAAAGCAGTCTTTTTTGGGGCACTTGGCATTAAGGAAGAAATCAAGTCAGCAGCACTCCTTCCTGTTGAATTTCATAGAATGTAGACCTCCGTGCACCTCCCCCTCTACTCTGCCCTGGTGAGACCGCAACTGGAATATTGTGTCCAGTTCTGGGCCCCTCAGTTCAAGAAGGACAGGAACTGCTGGAGAGAGTCCAGCGTAGGGCTACAAAGATGATGGAGGGAGTGGAGCATCTCCCTTATGTGGAAAGGCTGAGGGAGCTGGGTCTCTTTAGTTTGCAGAAGAGGAGACTGAGGGGAGACCTCATTCATGGTTATAAATATTTAAAGGGTGAGTGTCACGAGGATGGAGCCAGGCTCTTCTCGGTGACAAACAATGATAGGACAAGGGGTAATGGACACAAGCTGGAACACAGGAGGTTCCACTGAAATTGGAGAAGAAACTTCTTCTCAGTGAGGGTGACAGAGCACTGGCCCAGGCTGCCCAGAGAGGTTGTGGAGTCTCCTTCTCTGCAGACATTCAAAACCCGCCTGGACGCCTTCCTGTGCAACCTCATCTGGGTGTTCCTGCTCCGGCAGGGGGATTGGACTGGATGAGCTTTTGAGGTCCCTTCCAATCCCTAACGTTCTGTGGTTCTATGATTCTGTGCAGAGTAACATAGCTTTTCTCTTGATGTTGTAGAACTGGCTTTTAAAGTGAGCTCCGTGTCTTTACAAGAGCTCAGAAGTATTTGTGTGACAGTCATTTTTTTAAGAAGAATTCCTCTTCCATTTCTCATTGTGTGGGAGGAGAGGTGCCATGTGGTACTGATCATGAAGTGAAGATTGTGAGCATATTGCTCAGAACTCTGCTGCTGTTGTAAGTAGTGACGAAGATGGGCATTGGGGTACTTCAGTGTGATGTCAAGAGTTTGTTAGTCATGCTGGTGAGGTATTTGCCAGAAGATGCTGTTCAGTGACCTCTGTAGAAGTGGGTGCTCTCAGACCCTTTCCTGATAAGTGAGTGAGTCATGCTCAATATGAAGTGGTGTTGTGTAGTGGGCTTGTATTTCAGGGCTTGAAAACTGAGATAAATAGGGTAATTTTAAATGACTGGTATGCCTGCTTGTACATGGAAGGCCTTCAGCTCACAAATCACCTTGGAAACCACAGTACCTTAGGCCCACCAGCTAGCAGGGAGCGTAACAGCATAGCAGGTTGCCCGGAAGGTTGCAGTGGAGGCTTGCAGTATTCCTGAGAGGGAGAAGCTCAGTTCCAGAGAGAAGATCTCTTTCTGTGCCAGCACAAGAAGGTTTCTTTGTTGTGTGATGATAACGTATTACTCTGGTTTTTGAGTCTTCTGACTCTAGCATTACCAAGTTCTAATTCTTCTTAGGAGTTCCTAATGTGGGTCTGAACTATGAGATCTACCTGCCTCTGCACCCATGAGGCTGTTCTTTCCCTGGTAACAAGTGGCACATAACAGTTAACGTTGCTTTTCTCTGGCTCTGTGCAACTAGACACAGATGGTCATCATTCCTAGTGCATGGAAAAGAGCGTAGTGTTGCTAGCTTCTAGCAATAAGTGAGATAAAACCCATGTTGCTAATGTGTACAAAGTATAAGTATGACTCTTCTATATGACTGAAACTAAATCGTATGTTGGGGGCATAGGTTTGAACAGTGCTTGAGATGTGAACTGTATCTGTCTCGAAATTGTGCTGAAATGTTCATGATGCTCTTACTGTTGTCCTAATGGAGGAGCACCTCTGTCCTTCCTACTTGAGTAGCTGATGGGAAATATCTTTGCCTGATGCTTCAGCCAGGGAGACCACAAAACTTGTGGTGCCCTCACTGGAGCTATTCTCTATGGAGCAAATGGAGGCTGTGGTGTGTGTCTCAAAAGTTATCATGTGGTACTGTCATCAGTCTTATCCTATGGGGTGAATGAGACCACAATGTGAGGTTGGTGTGAAGAAGTAGCAGTCTTCAGCTGGCTCCTACTCTACCTCTTCTGGTTTATCCTTTGACAGTAATAACGGAGGAGTTCTGTGCTTTTTACCCCAACAAGCATCCAGCAAGTTTGTTGCTTTGAAATTCAGCTGAGAAATACTACCTTAAAAAAGCAGTTACGTCCTCAGAATAGATTGAGTCTGATGTTTCTAATAATAATAAATTAGCAAGACGGTACATTTTCTGCTTGGTAACTGACTGGAAGGCAACAAGATTACTTACAGTGTTTAGTTTCAAATATTAGTCTTCTCTTCCTTAAATTGCATTAGTTATAGCTAATTATAAGTACAGTTTGTGGTAATCAATTTGAAGCATAACGATGTGAGTTACCTCTCTCTGTAAAGAATATATTTTGACTTGGAACATTAGAGGTATTTTGAATGCCGTATGATTTTCAGTTATGATTTGATTACACAGGTAATTGAAATGTGACAGACTCTGATAACATTCTGTTGGAACAAATTGGTGAGTTCAACTTGTTTCTCAGATTTTTTTTTTCCTTCATAAAGGTGAAAGAAATGAGATTTTTCATCTGCTCTCCATACAGCTACTCATGAAGCATTTAATATTTTGCACAGAGCCTTATTTTTTCTTTCCATCGTGATGTCTGTAGGAAGAAAAAAATACCCAAAGCTCCCTCCTTCCCCAAGCCAATAAACCCAGCAACAAAGCTGTCATTGCTCAATGACAGAAAGAGAGACTTAAGTGTACTTTGGCAAGTAAAAAAGTGCAACTTAAGTGTAGATTATAATGAACCGATGTCAACTCAAAACTCTGCCATTGCAATTATGATATGTTAGTATTCACAATTACGTTATCTAGTAATTGAACTACTTCTTGATTATGATGAATTGCGAAACTGTGCAGTCACTTAAAGACTCTAGAGTTGCTCAATATTAGGTAAACATCTGTAAACACTGTTACAACTCCTTCCTTGTGATGAAGCTGAATAACCAACCTCATGTGAAATGTCAGTTAGAACAAATAATTTTACTACTTCTGGGCCCCTCAGTTCAAGAAGGACAGAGAATTGCTTGAAAGAGTCCAGCGCAGAGCCATAAAGATGATGGAGAGAGCGGAGCATCTCCTGAAGGAGCGGCTGAGGGAGCTGGGGCTCTTGAGCTCGGAGCAGAGGAGACTGAGGGGTGCCCTCATCCATGGGTATCAATTTGGAAAGGGCAGTGTCAGGAGGAAAGAGACTGGCTCTTCTCTCTGATGTCCAATGACAGGACAAGAGGCAATGGTCCCAAGCTGGAGCACAGGAGGCTCAAGCTGAAGATGAGGAAAAGCTTTTTCAGTGTGAGGGTTACAGAGCATGGCCCAGGCTGCCCAGAGAGGTTGTGGAGTCTCCTTCTCTGCAGACATTCAAAACCTGCCTGGCCGTGTTCCTGTGTGACCTGGTCTGGGTGATCCTGCTCTGGCAGGGGTTGGACTGGGGGAGCTTTCGAGGTGCCTTCCAAATCCCAATATTCTGTGATTCTGTGATTCTGTCTTGTAATGTGTCTGGGGAAAAACTGACCGGTCCACTGCACACAAGCCAGCACACAAAACCTCTGTTCAGAAATAAACTATTGGAAATAAATCAAATGCTATATATGCAGAAGCCATTACACGTGATTAGATTGTACATAGCCAAATTTTAGTCTGAGTGACCTGATTTCAGTCTCCAGTCATGCAAATGTGCACACTTAGATTTGCTTATGAGTAGATTCATTAACTGCAGCAGCTTGTTCACTTACAATGAACTAAAGTGTGTGTATAATTTCTCTCAGCATTGGGACTGAAATATGTTGTGATAAATTGTTTTGTTGGGCTGAGTAGAAACAAACAAAACCAGGGTAACCAGAAACTGTCTTTTTGCTTGGAAAATCTGGGGGAGGATGGAGGGAGTGAGTGTAAAAGGAGAACTGATCTTTACCAGCTGAAAAGCAAAACTTGGCTCTGACACTTCCTGCACAATACAAGTTTCCAATAAGATAATTCACGACTGCTGATTTATATTGTTATGGTTTTTATTGAAATGCTTCATTGGGAAATGTCTATGGTTTAGTTTAGATAATATATTGATAGATATGTACACAGGTGTGTGTGAATGTACACCCAAATATAGCTACACACAAGCAGTATGGTAGCCTGCCATGTAATATTAGAAGTATTCTTCCAATACTACCATTTGCAATTTTTTTTTCTTTCTTCTGCTATTTGTAGATTGCTAAAATTTCTGAATGTGGATCCTTGTGTAGTGGATTTAAGCTCCCTAAAAGCAAGCCTGCTTTTCCTGGGGGTTTAGAAATTATCACAGATTTGTAGAGTCATAAGGTTAATAACGGCTTTAAACTAAGTTTAAATGTCTTGCTAGTGGCTTTTTTATTTTCAGTTAATTATCAGCAGTGTTTAAAAAAAATTAGCAAATTTGTCCTCGTAATTTTTAAGTGAAAGTAACGTGATCTAAGCTCTTAGTGCTTTCTAGTGTTTCCCTGTGTTAAAAATCAAAATCAAAAGAACCCTTCGTTATTTAGTGCGCACTTGTGTGTTGTTTTGTGTGAGTAGGTTTAGTGCGATGAACTTGCAGTGCTGGGTAGAAACGCTGCCTTCAGTTCCGTGTTGAAGCAGATGGACCACGGGCTTCCTGAGGCTTTCTGTGTGCAAGCCGATTGATTCTCCCCACCCTTTCCTGGGGCAGAAGTGTGCCAGGTCCTTTCCAAAGTGTGTCCTTCCAGTGCCACCTCTTGGTAAGTTCACACACTGACAGAGCTGCAGAGTTCATTTTCATGAGTGAAGATGTGAGCGTACCCCTAAAAGAGGAATGGCCTTCTGGACTCCACATTTGTTTATTGAAAATACAGAAGACCTTGCTGGAAGCAGAGGCTCGTTGATGCACCACTGCTGGGTTTAGTGATGTTGCTGCAAAGGTTTCTGTGCATTGGGATTTAGCCCAGTAAATTAAAAGCTGTAATGTAACATTTTCCAGAAGATCTTTATCAATTCAGTGTGTCTGGTAGCCTGGATTATAGTGCTGAGTGGTCAGCAGTTTTTACAGCTGATGTGAAAGGAGTTGTGCTTTGGTTTTATAAAGTGTTACTTAATCATACATGTTCTGAGGACTAAAATTGAGGAGCATGTCCTCTCAGAAGTTCCTTCTTTCTCCTCTTCCCAAAATATCCATGGCGCTTCAGATTCCAGGGAGGAATATTTTCAGGCAGACAGTGGCAGTACACATTCAGCTTCCTGCAATAGGATCCCAGAACAAAATGCCAAGGTGAGGTGGGGACCTGGGACCCCTTCTTTGGATGTTTCAGGTTCTTCACCGTGTCTTGATTTGATCACTTTCTCCCTTTTTAGGCTGTTGCTTTGAAAATTAACAGAAAATTCCAAGCTATGTAACTGGTAAATCTGCAGGTGGATGCTGTTTGCTCATCAGCCCTTGCATGGACACGCGTGCTTTGGCACAGCAGAGCCAACCCTGTCCATTTGGACTTGTGGTCAGTTTATTGGGTTAACATCTCTTCTTTATGGAATGGTATTGGTGGTTATAGCTCTATAATCGATAGGTCCCTTACTCTTTACTTTGTTATGGATTATGCCTCAGAGTGCTGAGAAAAGCTAGAGATGAAGGAATAGCTTCAGAGAATACTCCATAAAAATGGTCATCTAATCCAATAATATAGACTGAGCAGATGAAAAGGAAGTGAAAAGTGCTATTCAAATGCCAGACAATAGCAAAGAAATCATCCTGCAGAAGTGTTTTCTTTCTTAATTATCCTTGTAAAATCACCTGTAATTCTACATACTTGGATGTGGACAGGGAGGTGAAAAGCTTTCATTATGTTAGATGAGGAGGTGAAAAGCTTAATTTCTTTTTCAAGTTTACTCCTAATTTTGTGGATTCCTGACTGACAATTGAGCCCCAAAGCCCTACAGCCAGTCTCAGTAAGGGCATTCTTACTCATTTCAACAGCAGATGCTCAATGTTCAATTGCTTCAGCACCTCTGGTGGTGATCCCTGTTGTCTTTTGAAAGCCGTCCTTTCTGAAGGGCGTACACAAGCACCATCGCTTTCTCTTGGGCAGGTCCACTGACAAGCCGCGGATCTCTAGGTGCACAGAAGGGTTTTCTCTGTAGTTTATCTTAAAGATTTAGAGATGCAGAGGTGTCTAAAATTCATTTTGTGTGTGAGTTTAGTGTTTCTTTGTGACCTGATTGGGGGGGGGTGGTCAAAAAGAATGAAATTAATAGCATCTTCCCCCTGGCAACAGAATTGGTGCATTTCAGAAGTAGTGGAACCGGTCAGAAGAGAAAATACCAGGTTTCTTAGTGCAGAATTGCAAACTACTCTGAATGATTTCATTTTCATTTTGTTTGGTTTTGAGGTTGCTGAAAGCATTAACGAAGCTTGTTCAATCCAAAATGTTGATTTTGGAAATGATAAAATTAATGCTGTTGGTTTGGCACCATTCCCCGAATTGTAGTGGAAAATCTTTTCTCTTCGGTTCCTGAACAACAAATAGCTCGGGACTTGAGACGCTTCTTACCGCTGCATGAGGTAGGGTTTAGGGCTCCAGTTTCTATGGTTCAGAGCCAGAGCTAGAACTTTTTTCTTCTTTCTCCTTCATAAAAATCAGTGTACAAGATCATGCAGTGTGGGTTTCCTGGCTGCCTGTCCTATAAAAAAATAATTACTAAGCTTTGTGTAAATGTTAGGGAGCCAGACAGAGAGAGGTTATAGCAGTTGAGACTCTAGGCCTATTCGTTAGGACATTCACATGGGGCACAAGAGACTGGCCTGCTGAAAGAGTGGACTTTTTATAAAATTCAGTTTTTCTTTTGGGTCAAAATGGGGTTCTCTTCACTGTCTTCATGGCTCAGTGAGAAGATGTATCTCGCAGCTCTCTGCATGATGGTTGTGTTCAAGAACTATGAAATTTGGAGGTTTTGGCTTGCATTATGTGTCAAGCAAGTTATGTTGCTTCACTCTGTAACAGTGGGCAGTAAACCGAGCTTCTAAACTGTCTTTTAAGCAGCAAGCACACCTGCTTTATATCACTGCATTATATAGGAGCTCTATAGCCATCCTGTATTTGTTCCTACTCTGTAGATATCCTGAGTTTGAGAGAGTGTTTCTGAAGTACCCGAACCTGAGTGGAAGGTGCTTATGACAAGGCTTGAATTCTGAGATGCAACCTGTTCAATATTTGATTGAAATCTTGACCCAGCTGCAGCTGATGCCTGTATTTGTCTTTTTCCCTGAAGCCAGCTTTTCCTGCCCTGCAGCTGTGTCCAGGCTGTCAGTGCTCTGTATACAGTACTTAATGCTTTACTCTTATGATTATCTGTATTAAAATAATGAAAGAAGAGACCAAAACCAGACTTTGATACTGCTGTCGCATTCAAAGTGCGAAGAGAACTGATTTGATCTGGGAAACTCTCTGATTAGGATTTTAGGAGAATATTTTTGTGTCTGTCAGTGCCATCTGTTTTGCCTTACATGTAGGTCTGCATCTTTGCAGTGGACAGCTGCCTGCACCCGTTGGAAAATGAACCTGACAAGTTTAAAGTCCGTGATGCCCTTTGGTTTAATTGCGTGTTTCTCTCTGAAACACAGCAGAGCTGATCTTGGTAAAATGTGGTGATCTCTCCCTTCTATAAGCAAGAGATTACGATACAAATAGTGTGTTGCAACTTAAAACAGGCAATAATAATAATAATAATAAATTATTAACATGTAGCAACTACTTAGATATATCGAAACCTGCAGAATGGCTTCTGTAGTTTTGCGTCATGTGTCTGTGTCCTTTTTATACATTTCTTTCTTACAAGTCACAGAAGTTTTAATTGGGTATGGAGCTCCTCAAGACCTCATTGATCACAGACGTACCTGCGGAAGTGTGTCTTCATTTTTTGGGACATCTTCTGCCAAGATTCTCTTTCCTTGGTTTGATTAAGGTGGGGGCGTGGGGAGAAGGGAGCATGGAGTACTTAGAGACGTGCACTTCCTCTGCCTTGCTGAGACACATCTGAGGCTCATGGCACAGGGGAAAGCTTGCTGGGGAAGATCTGACTTTTCTGAATGAAATGCAGCATGTTTTAGAGTTAGGTTACAAGTAAGATCAAGTCATTAGGTTTGATGATGATATTCTGATGACATGGCGATGAGACTGGAACAAGACTCACTGAACTCACGTGACGTTCCTGATGGGAGATGACCGTTCCTGTGAAGGCACATGACAAAACATGATGAATGCAAGCAGTACCACTGGTTTCAGGTACAGTCAAAGCAGTGGGGAATTTTAACAGCTTTCAGGATAAGCAGAGCACTGCAGAGGGCATTTCCTTCCAGTCCACATTATAAAGTCACAGCAAGGTGTGTTGAAGAAGAGATGTAGTGCAGGCAAAAAGGTGCTTCTTTCTTCCTTGCCCTGGGAAAAGGCCCATCAATCTGCTGCTGTGGTGACAGCAGAATAATCCAGATAGTCCCACTGGGTACTGTGGGTACCTTAGAGAGCCAAGAATGAAAATGATCAGTCACCAAGAGTGAAAATGACCTCTCTCACTATTAGGCACATCATTTAAGATAATTGTCTGGGTTCTTTCTGTGGCTGATTGAGATTCTTTCAGTGCAAAAGGTATCTAAAGGGGACCTTTTGGTAATGCCTCTCTTTGTGGCTAATGTGAGGCTTGTTTAACTGGCCTTGACTGCGTAGCTAACTTCTCGCTGAATGAAATTAGGTGAGGTAATCCCTGCCAATTTATGAAGTTTATCCCCTGAGAGCAAGCTTGTTGAAATACTCAGCGAGGCTGAAACTTGACATCCTGGTGGACTGGTTGAATCTTTCTGATTATACAACCAGGTATTATGTTCTGGCAAAGTAGATGGATGCTTTTCTCGCTCAGTGAGACCATACAGCGCCTGTAGCCTCTGTGCTGAAATGAGAAGGGAGAGGTAGATAACGGGAAGAGGAAGAGAAAGGCATGGGGAAAGTCTTGGTAGCCTGCTTAAAACCTTCAACAGCACTGCTGAGTGGAGGTGTGATAGGAGATAGGAGCAAACGTATGGGAAATGTAAACTGCTACAGTTAATAGAAACTCCAAAAACTGGCCTGCCAGAACTTCTGATATATTATATTACCTTTGGCATAGGTTATGCTGTTTTAGTTTGTGCACTTGTCTTCATTTAGGCAGCTGTTCTATCACCCAATGTCCCCTCCCCACTTGAGGAAGGGAATCGGGAAAAGGAAAGGTGACAGAGGAGTTGAAATAAAAATAGATTTAATATAATAATAATAAGAAACTGATGTTAATAGCAAAATCAATATAAAATACACAAAGTTATACCTAGGCCATGTAGTGGTCCCAGCAGCAAATGCTAGATGACAAACACTGCAACCGCCACAGCTCCAGCAGAATTGTATGGTCACAACGGACAGAGGAGTAGGCCTTGGGAGCAGAACGATGGGCAAGATTCTCCATGAATGGTGACCATTGACAAAAAAAGGGCTGTCCCCAGCAAACTCACCAATTTATAGCGAGTGTGACATTTATGGTATGGATACATTCTGTTGGCCAGCTTGGGTTATCTGCCCTGGCTTCTGCTTGCCCCAGTTTCTGTACCTGGCTAACTCAGAGCTCCTAAAGACCTTGATCACTATGGCAACCTGTGTGCTAGTGCTGGCCAAAAACTAAAACAAAGTGTGTTATCAACTTTGTTCCTGCTAAGTCGAGTGCTGTAGTCTTCTCAAAAATGCAGTTTTCCTGAACAGAAAACTGATTCTAGGATTGTTTCCCAGTGGAACCAGGATAGCACTGCATCAAAACAGAACATGATATTGTCCAAAAGCAGGAATTGAAAAAGCTGTTGTGGATGTAATATTTGAGAGAGGCTTGTTGCTTTTGCATTTCCCGTAATATTTGAATTAGACTGGGTAATTGGAGTTGAGCAATTTGTCAATTAAATTCTGCACTGGGTAAAACTGGTGGGTAGCGTTGTGGTCGTACACTTCTCAGGTGATTTTAGGAGATGTCATTGAAGAGAGGAGCAAGAAGAAACTTGGTTGTGCTGTGATCCTTTCTCAAGACCTGCCTACTGACGGTATACAATTTGGAAAGCTCTTACTAATGAATAGGTCCTTACTTGAGTTCCCAAGTGAGTACCCTACCTAGGAGAAACAACAAGGATAATATTGAGAAATTACTGCCCTGCTCAATCCTCTACTCTCTGAGCCTGGTCCTAGTTTTCAAGTGCCAATGGGAGTTGACACTTAATCCCAATTTTGAAGTCTTTTCAGTCTCTAAGTGTGAGAGCCAAAGCTCATCAGAGTGAGCAGTATAGCAGGGCCTCCCAACCCAGACCTTCCCATGCAATTGTGTCCTTAACTCCCAGTGATTTTCAGCTGGAAACTGGGGTTTCTTAGCAGTTTATGAACTTCCAAAATGTTTACCCCTTCTGTCCGTAGCAGGAGGAATTGCAGTAACAAAGTGCAGTCAGGCAGTCCTCTGTCTGAGGCAGATGTGTCAGGGTATCAAAGGGAACTGTTTGTCTCAGCTGTCGCTGGGGAGAGGTGGGGAATAGCAGTGGGTGAATTAAATAACAGGTAACTAAATAATGTATTTGCTTAGTTTCACGAAAACTTGTTCACTCTCTCCTTTTGCTTTCATACATCGCCTGAGAATCGAGCGCTATTTACAGCTTATTCCGTGCTGAATTATTTCATCTGCTCGTTATTCCAACTAAGAACTTTCTGTAAGTCTCTATTGCAGGTGAAGAAATCTAAATAAAATAAGCACATCTCCAAACAGAGCTGCTGCTGTATTTCTTATGAACAAATAGACAAAAGGCAGGTAAAGTATTCTCAGCTCGCTGCTGTGTCAATGTGTCAAATCTCATCAGAATTGACTTCAGCCCCTGGGTATCTGTGTATCTTTGTTCACAAACATTGATGATTTCGTGACGCAGGTTACCTAGGCCATACCAGCAGAGAGACTTTTATGCTGAGTTACAGAGATTTAGCAGAAACATTAGCACAGCAGTTTGAGTGATTGATATATGATATATTGATATGTTTTGTCCACAAATCTAGCTAGTTTGCTACTCCTTGACAAGGCAATTTAGCCATAGAAAATTGCTGATAGTGATCAAAACAGGTTGCAGGGTAGAGATGGTGGGATTTTCAAGCGGATTGTAAGCTTTGTAAGCCTGCTAGTTCTGCCAAAGTATATTTACCTTAAGTTACCCTCACTGTACTTTCTATACTCGTGTTATTTCCTTTTATCATAGCAGCGCTTGCCTGCTGCAGCCATCCTGGTATCTCTTATTGAGCTTCATGCTGAACAAATGATCTAAAGGAGTAAAAGGTAGGAGGAAAGAGGCAAGAGGATTTGGAAGTATCTGCCCAGAAGTAGGGTTGCATTGCTTTGGTCTTCCTTATTTTAGCTTAAGCAGGGATGTGAAGGTCACATCCATTGGCTTGGGTAGTTTCTTCTTTAGATAAGCTCCAGGTTTTATCGTGTGCTGTGAGAAATGTGTAATGGCACTAAAACAGCATGGAAAGGGGATAACAGCCCTAGAACCTGGCGTTTTTCCTCAGCTATGGTGGGTTTCTGTCAACAAATAACTACACTCTTTAATTGTTGTTCAGCTTCAGGTCACTCCCATGATCTCATCTTGCATGAGAGAAAAATCAAATTAGTTTCTCAAAGAATCTGAATTGGAGAAATCCTGTTTATGACAGCAGCCTGGCTTCCTCAGAGCAGCAGCTCTCTTATCAGGATCACAGCCTGAGGAGCTCCACAGCCCCTTTGTTTTTATGATAATCAGATTGTTTCATCCTAGAATCCAAAATGCTGTTGGAGCATATTTAATATTCGAGCCCTTCCGTGTGTCAAACAAACACTTGGGCTGTATCTAAGCTGGAAAACGAAATTACATGATTTTTTGAATTGTTCTGGCTGTCTTCACTTAAGTTGGTGAAGGGGTTTTCTTGAGCCCAGATACTATGGGAAAAGGTGAAGTTACATCTCACCAGCCAGAGAAAAATCTTAACTTTATCAGCAATGGCAGAGACACTGCAGAACAAATAAGGAGGGAAGCAGATCCTGAATGCTGCTTTATGGCTGATGAAGATACGGGTGGTGTTAGTGGGAATTTCCAGAGCATCCAGGATTGACTGTGATCCTCTTGGCCATGAATCACTCTAGGAGACCTCATTTGCAGACTGGTTTAAAAAATCAAGCTTGATATAGAAGAGGAGCTCTGTGTGGCAAGGACTGATTTCTTGCCCTAAGCAAGATTGTCTTATGCAATATGGTACAATCTATGTACCTGTCTTACAGACCTCATTATGAGGGTAACAAATCCTTTCTTTATTTTTCTTTTGGGAAACTCACCTAAAAACTGTCTTTAAAATCATAGCACACCTTATTCACATAACAAGATAAGAGACAACGTGCAGACAATGTGCCATAGATTATTTTGCTAGGTGATAATGAAAAGCAAGATGTTCAGAAGACGTATTACTTAATTTTAAAAAAGGTAGTTAAATATATAAATCTTTCCTCATAACTCTCCCCGAATAGTCCTAGTTGGGAATTTATCACGTAGAAGCATTTTACTTTCACAATTCATTTTTTCCTACTTAAAGATGTAAAGTTGGAGATTGATGCCTGATTAAAACATCTCCACCGCACCGGAGAAATTTCCAATTAAAAAAAAAACCCTCAGCAAACAGGAGCATGTCAAGTTAGAAAAATCACAGCTACCTGCTCTGTGGATTTTCCCCCAGATCCTGACACCTGAGCTCTTGGCGCAGTACAAGAATAATTACAGTCCATTTGCATAGGCTGGTGCTGACTTCCTGCAAAATAAATGCGAGAAAGGATTAGCAAGCTCATTCGGAGGCCTCACATATTATATACTGGTATCTTGAAATAAGCGTCTCCTCCTCCTCCCCCCATCCCTGATTTTATTGTTGCGTAATGTTTTCTAACTTGAAATCTTTAGATAGAAAAGTGCTTTCAAGCTAAATATATTGGAATTTGTAGAGGGAAGCAACTAGAAACAAAATCAGTTCGCTACGTAAATATTGGCTCTGTTTGAATATTTAAGTGCTGTGTAAGTGCGGGGCCCGTGTGTGTCATAACTGAAATGGTATTTCCAGCTGGTTGAGGACAGTCAGGATCCTCCAAGGACAAGCAGTTGACTCTAGCTGGGATCAAACATCAACTTACAGTTGGTGTTTTTGCTCAGATGACAACTCGAAACGCCAGCTGAGATCAGGCCCCTGAGTACTCGGTTCTGTACACAGAGAAAACAGACTCAACACAGCACCTACGTAAACAAGAAACTGAAAAAGGGAAAATGCACGCAGTGCTCTGTGAAGTTACTTGCTTGGCTGAGCCCTTTTCTATGTCCTGAGAACTGGAACAGTCCTTGTGGGTTACTCAACTCGAATACCTTCCTTCAGGTGCCAAATTGTTCCTCCTGCAACCTATTTTTAAGTAATTCAATTGAGTCTGTAGCTTCTCCCGTTTCATTTGACAGGCTTTCTGTGAGTAATATTCTGCCAGTAGTATTCTGCTATTGGTAAAGGGAAAAGGATTTTCCTGCACAGGGAAAATCAAGGAGAGCTGCACCTGTTTGCAGATATATAAAAGGCTGCTGTATCGATAGGACAAGCAGTGATAGGCCTAAACTTCAGAAAGGATGATTTAGAGAAGATCTTTGTAAGAAAGAGCTTGGGTTGCCTGGATATGATGCAGCATTTTCGATAGTAGAGATGCTGTAGGAAAAGCCTGGATGTGCTCTTGCAGAGGATGAGGGGATGGCTCAGGCAATCTTTTAAGGTGCTTTTCAGTCCTGCATCTCTGCCTTCCTTGGCACTTCAAGAAGATGATGTCTTCACGAATGTCACTTCATTCTTGTTGCTCACTATTAATTTGTTTACTGTTAGTGCACAGAGCACTAACAGAAGCAGAGAAAGGAAAGGGCTGTATTTTCTTTCCAGCTTTACTACGAGCCTGCTGCATGAGTTCATAACCCTGCCCATCAGAGAGACTGTGAAAACCTTCTGGTGTGTCTTTGTTACAGGGTCAGGACACTGCACAGTTCCCTCAAATGTTAGAAACATACCTGTCTTCTCATGGTGGGTGCTGATTTTGGTGAACAACTGCCATGCTTAAAAGGAATTCTGCAGATTATGTTCTGCATTGCTGGGAAAAAAACATGTCTTAAACTTTTTTTTTATTACAGTGTGCATTGTTTTTCTTTTATTTATTGTGACTTATTTCTGGGTACTAAAATTGCACACTAACCTAGGTAGATTCTTATTACTATGCTTAAGAGACAATAAGCCTTAAAACTTAAATAAGACTTAAATGAATAAATTATTTACCCAGCATTGGTGTGAATTACGCTCCTTTTGGCTGTAAAGCTATGCATTGTGAAAGTTATTTTTGATCCTGCAAACTGAAGGGGTTTTGAGATTATGGGCTCGGCTTTAGACAGCGCTCAGAGCTGCTCTGGCTGAGAACAATGGAGGAGAAGCTTCCCCAGCAAGAACAAAGGCACCTGAAAGGTGCTGAGTGCGTCTGAAACTTTATCCACGCAGCTTTACACTGCGCATTTTGTTAAGGATTCTCTCTGAAGGCTCCAGTAGAAAGACTTGGTTTCAGCATGCAGCAGCACCAAGGGATTTCATTCGGTGCCTGTTTTTCCGCAGTTGGGCAAGACAGGGCACACTGGAAAATATGATTCCAAGAGAGCAGACTTGGAAGGACAATTGTGTTTCCAGCCTGAAAATTTTCCACTGCTGCTTAGTACAGGTCTGCTGCATTGGCATCTGTTTTTAAGACTCAGCCCTCCACCTATTTAGTATTTCTCCCTCAGCGTTTGCACTCACTTCTCTCTGCAAGAAAAGGTCTTTGCCTGCTTTTTTGGCAGAGAACCCTACCTTCAGTTGTTCTCAGTTTCTCTCTTTCCAGGACTCTTCCTTCACAGAAGGCTTTGGGGCTGACGTTACAGAAACACCAATTTCATCGTTCCTCTTTCCCAATAAAGTCTTGTGCTAAAGCAGTAAGTGCTTTTCAACACTTACTTTCCTGTGAGGAGGCTGATGGTTGTGGTTTAAAAACAGTATCTGCATTTCTTTGTTGCCTGTTAATGTCATAGTATCAAAGTGCTTCAGTACAGACTCTCCTATCTCTGTGAAGCACAGAAGTTCTTTTATATCCATTTTGCAGAAGAGATGTAGTAGTACTAAGATGGTACTGCATGACATTTTACTTAAGTAGAAATAAGCAAAATCAATATGATCTATATTAAAAAAAACCAACTATAATGAAATGGAAAATCTGGAATCATGGGAGCTGTACACGTGTGTCTAGTAGGGAGTCACCATCCCTGGATGTATTTAAGGAGCGGGTAGACAAGGTACTTAGGGATATGGTTTAGGGGGTAGACAGGAGCGGTTGGACGTGATGATCTCGGAGGTCTTTTCCAACCGAGCGATTCTGTGATTCTGTGACCTGGATGGGTGAGTCCTTGGCTCTGTCTGTATGACATTTTCACCAAGCAAACCTAAAATCATTACTGATAAATTCCACAGATGACAGTAAGGCTAGAGGAGTAGCAAATAATAAAGAAGAGGTTGAAATCAGGGCAGCCTGCATGCAGCTTATGAGGAAAAAACCCCTGTGAACCACGTGCATTCTGGTATGATGGTGTGAAAAGGCAAGGACTGCTCGCTGTGCCTGCAGGGTGGGGGCTCTGTCCTAGGACACCAGGGCTCTGGAAAGGAGCTGTGATGGGTGATGAATGGGATACTGAATGATGGATGTCCTACTGTGGTTGTGAGTCAAGACTTACATGAATCCCAGATACTGAAGGAGGAATGTAAAATAGGAGTTGCTATGTTTAGATTGTGCTTTGGTGCTGTTAGGACCACAGCTGGAATACATCTTTAATTTTCATGTGTATAGCTTAAAAAATAGTGGGAAAATTAAGAGGAGGACTGCAAGGAGGATAATCGAGATCCTGAAAACTGCAGTATTGGTTATAAGCATAATTGCTTATATATTCTATTTCTTCAAAGGAAAAGTAGAGCAGTTTAATCACAGTCTAGCAATACTTATTTGAAAGCCTGAGAAATACGGTAACGGGTGTCCAGCTGTCAAACAAAGACACAACAACTTACAGTGACGGAAGTTGAAAGCGCAGCTTCATTTTTGAATGATCAGGATAATGAGTGACTGAAATTTTTAAGCATTGTTGCAGATCCACTGCACAACAAAGATTAAATAAGAAAGTGATCCAAGGTGACGTTGGTCCTAGATGGGCCTAGCATCTGAGTCTTGGGGGATGCTGTTTCCAGCTCCACAAAACTGGATTTGTCCTGGTTAGTGGGCTCCAGACTAGAGGCTGCAGTCATCTGTTGCATCTGCAAAAAAGACTAGGAAACCAGGAATAAATACAGGGACTCTGGCAGGAAAGTAGGAGCCGTGCCATTTCTGCGAATTTACTTGTATATTAGATTTGGGCAATAGCTTGTTACTTGAGTAGTTCAGTACTGTCCTCTTTCCTATTCACTGTCACCTGCTCTTCTAAAAATTCATTCAAACTCAAAGAGTAAAATACCTTCTTTAATACTTATTTCATTAACTCTAGCACTGAATCCACCAGTTTCAATAAAATATACCCGGCAGGGCAGTGTGTCATTTTTCAGGAGACATGTTAAAATGTATATGCTAATTGAATGGAGGAAAGCAGGATTTGAAGGCTATGAGCTCTCTCTTGTTTTTCCTACCTATTCTGTATTGCCCTTATTTCCATGTCGGTTCCCTGATAACTTCTTTTCTGCATGAAGTAATCACATTCAGGATTAGGTTGTAGGAAAGCAATAATAATAAAGGCCTTTTTTAATTTTAAACAGCATGGCGTGTACCGATACTCAAAAAATTCTTTGAATATGGCCATGATTTCATCTCCTTCCTGTTATTTCACCGTCACGCATGCATTGAGGGGAAGGGCAGACGTTGCCAAGTACTGAATCGCACAAAATCCAGGGGTATTTTCACTTTTCTCAGCCAGGCAGAAGTGCTCCTCGCAGCCAGGGTAAGGTCCAATAATGGGCACATTGATGAGAAAACTGCAGAGCAAACAGAAGTACGTCAGCCTTTTGTGTTTGAGATTCAGCAGGCACACAAATCTGAAAGCACCTCTTCTGCTTTGACATTATCTACGGGTTCAATCTACAATATGCTGATTCTATCATAACACAGAAAATTGGTTAATTCCCTCTGGAAATTTACAATAAAAATAATTCTCCCCTTGAACTGCTCTTGCTTCTCCCTTTGATTGGATGATGCTATCACCTTTATTCTTAAGCAGGGGACAAAGAGAGCATTTTTATAACAAAGTCAGTGCATTTATATAAAATCTGCATACTTTATGCACACGCTTTACACTTTCTCTATAAACATTGGCAAGTGAAGATAATTAGTCAAGTGTATTTCCAAGTCACCAGGACCTGTGCAAAATTTTATCATTTCCAAGTAGTTATCAAAATGAGGAAAAAGACCCTGTGGGAGGTGATCTGGTAGGGCTGCCTTGCCCAGTGTGTGTGTGTGTGTGTGTGTGTGTGTGTTTGCCCCATAAAACTATCTTCAAAAAGACAGCCTAGTCATATAATCCACTGAAGGAAACACGTACCTTGGTCAAAATGAAGCTCTTCAGATTACCTGGCCTTACTTGGCCTTGAATCATAGACTAATAATAGACTGATGTTGATCTTGCAGATAATTTTGTCCATTAATAGTTCTCTTCTGTAAATATTGTCTGTGGTAGCAAACACAGATGTAAAGAACCACGGTTGTGTAATGTGTCTCTGCGGTCTTTGAGGCATGCTGAGGAGTACTGGAATACTGTAGGCATGCTGGTTCCCCTAAGCTTGGAAGGCTTTGTGAGAAACCCCCAGTGACAGAGAGAATTTCACGCTACTGTTGTAAGACGTGTGATTTAGCCTAGAGAAGAGAAGGCTGAGGGGAGACCTCATCACCACCTACAACTGCCTCAAGGGAGGTTGTGGAGAGGTGGGTGCTGGTCTCTTCTCCCAGGTGATGGGGGATAGAACAAGGGGAAACGGCACCAAGCTGTGCCAAGGGAGGTTCAGGTTAGAGAGAAGGAGGAAGTTCTTTACTGAGAGGGTCGTCAGAAGCTGGAACAGACTGTCCAGGGAGGTGGTGGAGTCACCATCCCTGGATGTATTTAAAGAGCGGGTAGACCAGGTACTTAGGGATATGGTTTAGGGGGTAGACAGGAACGGTTGGACGTGATGATCTCAGAGGTCTTTTCCAACCGAGCGATTCTGTGATTCTGTGATTTCTCCTTCCTATTGAGCTTTACTGACTTGGTTTCCCATAAAATGTAGAAAGAAGGAAGTGGAGGGGAAACCCTTTCCTGAGTATTCCAAAATGAGATATTCCAAGCTTGCCAGTCCCGAACTCACCCATTATTTAATTAATACCATTTGAATTTCAAGAGGAAAGTGAGACATAAAAAAAAGTCCACCAAACCTAAAACCCCAATCTGAATCTAAAAAATTACCAGAAAAAAATGTCAGGTTTTTCTACCCCCTCACATGTCCTTTTTAAGAGGATGATTTGACAGTTTTACTATTGCTGCCTTTAAATCTAATGCAGTTATACATTGAGTTACATCGGTCTTTATTTCAAGAGGGATGATGCTGGTTTTTCTGGTTTTTCTCAATTTTTTTTTTTTGGTTTGGGTTTGGTTTGGTTTTTTAACGAAGCCATTTTCTGAGCAATTAGTTTTCTTTGCCCTAGAGTAATGTAATTGTTGCTGATTTGGCGTATCTTTAATTAGGCTAAATCAATCAAAAATCTGCTTAAGTTCCAGAAGACTATAGAAAAATAGCATGCCTGCCAAAGACGTACCGGCTTCAGTCAGGCACTTAGGTTCGATATTGCTTTGAGTTTAGCAAAGCATAGGGAAGAAGGACTGGCTCTGGGCCAGAGGTAGAGTAGGTGGAAGAATTGCCACCACTTATTGCATTGTCTTCCTTGCTTATTGTAGATTTTGGGAAAGCCATGGAAAGGGAAATGAGACCAAGACTCCTGATGTTTAGGCCTTTTAGGATTTTTGCTTCTGAATGCAATGGTACATAGTATTTCTTCTTCTCCAAAAGAGGAGGGATATGCTCTGAGGTGGCTCGAGAGCTAAGCTGGTAGAAGTGAAATGAAGGAAAGACTTTAGAAATGAAATGTCTTAGTTGCTTGCATTAAAGAGGATTTTTTTGTCATTTAAAAAATGATCTAGACAGAACAAAGCTTTCAGAGGCAGTTAAAGAATCTTAAGGAAACCAAGATTTAGTCTAGCATTGAACTCTTTATGTACATCCAAATGAAAAACACTCTTCTTTTTTAATGTTTCATAAATATTAAAAACCACTTGATTGCAAGTTATTTTCCTCTTCCATATTTGGAAATCTCTTTTTTCATTAAGCAACTAAGTAACCTCTCAGTTATTCATAGGGAAAACGTATCGGTAAAAGCTCTGTATAGAACTTTAGCCTTTAAAGTGGCTCACCATCATTTGGTATAACATATTCCAGACAAACAGTTTGTTACCAGCCAAATGATGAACAGTTTACGATGAACAGTTGAGTTAAAGTATTATTCTTGGTTTTGGACTGTCCTTGCAATATATTACAGAAGTAGGGAGCTGCAGCATTACCTGCCATGAGAATGCACCTCACAAATAGCCTCACCTTTAATTCTGCATTTCTGTTCTCTTGTGATTTTATAATCATAATGCATTTTTGGTTGTGTATTAGAATGTTAACATATATAACTGTTTTCAGGATTGATAGGGTTTTCTTTTTCGAGAGAGAGTTTATAAAACAGTCCTACTTTCTTGAACATGATGGGTTTGTATATTTGCTAGGTGTAAAGCGGGTCAGAGTCCACCAACGTCACGTTGATTTAGACAAGAAAGAATAGAGCATGTCAAGGTCTGTTTTGGTATGTACTTTGAAGTAGGTATATTGCATCACTCTATTTAAAAAAAATAAATAAATATAGTCAATGTCATAATGGTTTTGTCAAAGCTGTAAACACTTGGTATGTTCCAGGGTATGGAAGGACTTATTTTGAGTTTCTACTTTCTGTTAGGACAGAGGAAAGGAGAGAGATTTTTTTGAAGTAAGGTGAACTTTAGATTCCTAAGAGGTGATCCCCACAGCAACAAATCACAGTAGTCTCACATCCACAGGATCCTCTTGTTTGCCCAGCAGCCTAAAAACTAAATAAATAAATAAAAAATTGCAGAGAAAATGGTATTGCTTTGACTACCTAGTATGTTGGGAGGGTATGTGAGGGGAAAAGACTGAAAATAGGCAAAATAGGAATAACAAAGAATTGCATTAATGATAGGGAGTTAACTGGAAATAAGACGTTAGATACAATTCAAGAAGTTAAAGCAAAGGAGGGAGTGGTTAGTAGTAGCATTTTGGCAACAAGGAGGCAAAAAATAAGACTGGTGCAGTGTGACGTGGCTTGGTTCGGAGGATGAGGCAGCGGGGCTTCCTTAGAGCCAGTGTTACTGGTATTTCCTACCCCAGACTGATCAACTGGAGCAGAATCAGACAGAAGCATCCAGAGGGACAGAAACTGCAGCCTGGCTCACAGCTAAGCATCCTCAGCATGGTGGAGAAAGGGAAGCTGCCCAGCAAGTTTGCACTTCAGGCTGTAAACTGCAAATTTTGTATTGGTTTGTTAAGAACAAAGAAGCATGAGGCAGCTTGGACTCTTCCTGTAAAGCATCTTTGTGAGCTGGCTCTTTGGACTTGTTGGAGTTTGACGCAGAAACTGCTGTGTTTTGAGACTTGCACACGTCTTAGTGATGTCGTTAATTTTCCCCAATAAAAAGGGAAAACCAGCCCTGCTCCCTTCTTTATTCTGTCGGGCTACAAAGCAATGGAAAGTAAAAAAAGCAAAAAGAAGCAGCGTGAAACAAGTCCCATATGTCTGCGTGATGCTGATGAACGCTGAAGACACAGCTTTGGTAACCTGGTGCCAGTGCCACCAGCAATAATGCAATAGGGACCTCTCGGTGATTAAAAATCCTTCTTAACATCAGGAATAATTACTGTGTACGCTTAAGCAATAAACTAATCCCTGACTCCAATCCCTTATAATTATGCCTAACGAATTGAATTGTCTTTAGTGTCAGATAGACCTAAATATTGCCTAAAACTAAAAGAAAAAGGGATACAATAAAAAGTTTTTGCAGGGATAATACAGAGATATTGCGACATCGTGTTTCTTTAAAATAGAAATATCTGCAATTGACCAAAACTCATATTTATTCAAAAAAAATACCGAAATGAAATGCAGTAGTTGCATTCTAGCCTGTTGCTTCCCTTCACCCCCCGCTTATAGAGGCTTGGTGAAAATCCTCAGAATTCCAACAGATATTTTGATGGTGTGTTTATACTCGTTTTAGCTCACTTTCTCATATAATTTCTGAAATTGGTGTAGTGGGAAAGAAGCTGGATGGGTCAAGTAGTCATTAGCGGTCATCCGGCCATAAGATCTGGATTTTGAAAGCTCAGTAATGGGCCAATTCTGTTCATCATTTGACATGGGAAGAAGCAGAATTAGGACCAACAAGAAAGCTCCCAAGTAATACTACAATTTGAGCTATTTTAAAGACTAGAAATCTACTTCCTTGTCGTTCAATTTTCCAGACTTGTTAAAAATGAAATAATAATAAAAAAATATTCTGGGCAGGATCTCATGGCAAAAAAAAGTTACATTACCCTAAGTTATGGCTTGTAACGGATTGATCCTCAACATTCCAGACAGTCAATGGTATAAAGAAGCGTTTCATTCGATCCAGACAGGCTCCTGCATGTGTGCAGTGGAAGCAGTCACTGAAAGTGGCTGAGGGATGGAGAGGGATGCTGGATCATGTAGTTTATTCCTACCTGCTGTAAGGAGAATACAAAGAGACTACGGTTCAATCTCCATGGTTTTGAAGGTTGACCTCGATGCAGAGTGATTTGGAATCGCATCTTTGGCTGGCATGCGTGTACTTGGACTCTGGTGCTCAGTGCAAATGTGAAGATGTCCTGGGGTTTGCATCAAAACCTCAACTGTGCCAAAGTGATGTCAGTGGACTTTGGCGCAGGCTGGTGTAGCCCCAGAGAACTGCCAAATCTGAAAAGGTCTGGATCTTCTGTAGGTTTCCTATGCCTACATGTGCTCTTCAGTAGCTATTTAGTGTCTTTAAAATGTCTGACGCTTGCTAGTATTGGCTTTTCTGAAAATTCCCGTAGATGGCACTTGGGCTGCCTTAAAAAAAGCTAACCCAAACCCTTTACGCAATCCCCTTAAATGAACCTTTTCAGTTATTTCAGTCTCAATGGGAGATTTTTGTCTGAGGCGGGATTTAATGTAGTGCTCATTCACATCTCTAGGAATATATTAAAAAAGTTAGAATGACCCGATGTTATAAAATGAAGCACATAAATCATATTATGCCATTAATCAAATTGCCGTACGTAGTTGCCAGCCTCTGCTTAATTTGACTGGGATATAGCAAAACATAATGCATCAAGTAAAAGGTATTTTTAAAAGGGATGAAAGTAGTGTGTACTCCGTTACCATTTCTATTTCTCCTATTAATGATCACATGGAAAAAGCTCATTTGCAGTGGTGATGATTTGAAAACTTGGCAGTAGTGTTTTTGTGTTCTTGAAGTAAAAAATGGGAAACCCTACGTAGGCCTCAGAAATGGCAGAGGTTTGTGTCCATACATGAGTGTGTGTGCATATTCGTGTAATATGCGTAATCCTGTTTAAGAGCCTTTCTAAAAATGGGGCGGTGGAAAATGTCTCCAGTGACACTTCTCTAGACATCCTCCGCACTTTTAGTGCGGCCAATTATGTAAAGGTCCAATGAATCAAATCCTTTATGAGGAAAAAGTGCCTCTCGTTTTTCCATCCTTCATGCATATGGGATTTAATCTGTAGTTTTCCTGACTTGGACAGAAAGCAATCATTGCATAAGAAACTCACCAGCCTCAGCCTGGATTGCAACGGGCCGTATGATTTTAAAGGTCTTTTTATATGGTTTTCCCTTTTCTGTTCTGCGTGATACTTCTTACTCTGATCAAGGTTTGGCTGCTTTATCACTCTGCTCATCAGAATATCTCTGTCTTTTATTTTTAAATAATGTTTTCGAAAGGAATCAGCTCATTGTGGTTTTAACTTCTTTCTGAGCTTGACAGTCATAATCATGAAAATCTGAAAACGTCAGTACTGCTACTGTGCTGGAAATGGATATAATGCATGCTAATGAAGACTTCAAAGGAGGAGCTGTTTTTATTATTTTAGTTTAAAAATGACAGCTATGTTTTCTTGAGTTAACCTAAAAAGCACATTTGAGGTGGATCAGCTCAGGGAGGAAGCAGAAGGAGACATTAATTCACAAGATGAGCAAGACGTGTTTCTTGTCATCTTCCTTTCTGCGAGCATTTGAACTCTGGCAACTTCAGTCGCCTTTTTGTGGAGCTTACATGGACTGCTTGGAAGTTTCTGTCGCTGGTTGTACACTATCTCTTCCCGTATTCATATCTTACGGAACTTGGATTGACAACGCCAGCATTGTAAACAAATCACAAGCGCTGAGTAAAATGTAAATATGAACTTCTAAGTTGAGGTGACAATCGTAATAAAAGCTCCAACTGTGGGAAGAAAGATAAAGCCAGCTACTGATACACTCTGGTCTCTGCCTCAGAATTGCAGATGTGATGTCTGAAAAGCTGAAATAAAATTGAGATGGTTTTAATTTTTTTTCCTTTTCCTGAAATCTCCGTCATCGCTGTGCTTATTTGAGATGACATTCCCTTTTACTACTGTTTGTTGCTGCCAATGCTTTTGATATTACCACTTCAGAAGCCGTTTTCATGATAATTCCAGATTACCTGCTTCAAGCCGCTTGTTTGTATGATCTGCAAAGATTGCTTAGTGGCCTGATGAGCGGGTGTTAGCATGGTATGGGAAAGAAAAGGCGCATAGGGGCTACATTTCAACTCTTCAGTTCATCTCAAGGCTTCAGCAGCATCCTAGCAAAAGGCTGCTGCTGAAAGAAAATGGACAACTGTATGCAAGTCAACAAATGGGATTCCTGGTTCCCAGGGAAGTCACCTCTCCTTCTGGTCCAGCTTCAGCTGTGTCGGCTAAGGGTGATCTCGCTCTACGCTGATTTATTTCTCACCTGTGCAAGTAGGCTAAGACCTAAAGTCTCTTGTATCTTTGAATTACAGGTTTTACAGCATAGGGTTAACTGCTGTATGGGTTTGTCAGTGACAGGTGGGTAGGAGTTCACATTCTGTGTCTGGTTATCCATCTCATGTTCTCTAACTTGTCCCATATTGCGTTTTCCTGGCTGCTGGTTTTGCATCGCTTCGCTGTATTTTTCTAGTCCAAGGTGCTCCTTTAGGTTGAGTTTTCTTCTCAATATTGCCACATGCCCTTTGTGAGAGCTACGCACGGGAGGTGATACACTCCAGTTCCAAGTGGACCCCATGCTGCCTTAACTCAAAATTTGGAACTGGAAACCAGCTTTGCCTTGCCGATAACTTTGTAGTTCTGTTTCAGGGGCTGCAATTAACATAAGTATTTGATGTTTTGGGTTCAACCAGCAGAGAAAATGGAGAAAACAGAAGTATAGACATTTGTAGTGACTTGTTCAGGGCTAAACAGGAGTTTGGTCTTGTAAATTGTGTCTCTTTTTCTCCACAGAGTTGTGTATAGAGTGGGTTAAATGTCAGTGCACTGCACAGCTTTCTCTACTTGTCAGTGGCACAGGTAGCTTTTGGCTTGATCTTCCTAGTGCTGCAATAAGCTTTCATGTGTGTGTTCCTGCCAAGTATATGTCCTTCATCTGGCACAATCTACCTCTGTTCCTTCAAGTTTTTAAGTGTCTATGCCACATTAAAACCACTGGTGGAATTTTCTACTGGGAGATGGCACACCAAGCTGAGAAAGTACATGATAAATAATGAGGAAAGTGGGAAGTAATGTGCAAATGCAGAAGTTTTATCCCCCTGAAAGTTACTGTGGCATCGAAGGCCCCAGACGAGTGAAAACAATGTGCCAACATTTCATCACAGACTCTCATCAAAACTTCAAATAGAATTTTTACATCCATACGCTATCATGAAGTATTTATAATTATTGTGCCAGGAAATCTAGCTGGTGATTCTCAGAAATCAAAGGATTAAAAATAAAAGAAACATAAATGAATAAATAATTACAGACTCTCTCGGTGCTTTCTCTAAAGCTAGTGTCAAAGTTTTTCTGTAGTGGGGGATGACTGACGTCTTCTACTGAGCTCCCTAGGAGAGAAACACAACACGTGCCAGGAGAAGAGGGAAGTTTTTACTGCACAGAGCTCCTAGTGAGATCAGTAGAAGTGATAGCTACGTAGCTTAGTATCTGTGCCCTGGTAGGTAGGGGTAGGTATTTTTCATCCAACAGTCTGGAAAGCAACCCAGGATTTGCATGCTGATGTGACATCTATCATTTGTGCCCAGGGTTACTTGGAGCTGAGCAGAACCAGTGTGATCTCAATTACTGTGTGTTGGGCTAAAGGTAAAAAGTCATTGAGATACCCAGTGTCCCTAACTGGATGCCGGACAAAAATAGACAAAATGAACAGCTGGGGGCATGGGGAAAGAAGGAAAAATAAAGGAAAGAAACCAGGAGCATTTCAGAATCCTGGGCATGCCTTGGTGTCTTGATCCAGGAAGTTGTTTTAACCCCACCAGAGCTCAGGAAAAGAGTCCATATTATTTTTATTCTAGCTCGGCAGCATTATATCTTAATTTATGCATTTTTCAGCTTTTGGTGACACTCTTGTGTGTATTCAGTTGTTCTACTCCCACTGCAAAGCTGAATCAATCTTAGTGCCACAGTTAAATACTAGATGATTTAGTGTGCCATCAAAAACTGCATAAACCACCTATTAGAAATGTATTAAACTTTCAGCAGGGAATTGACTGTTCACATATCTCCTTGTTGTAAGAATATCTGAATAATATAGCACTCATTACCTAAATTATCTAAACTTACTGGATTGCACAACAATGCAATGATGATTTTGTGACTGATGATTTTGATTAATAGAGTGCAAGAGTAAAGTTTGACAAAGATGCTTGAAAAGGTGGAGCTGGCTTTCCATGAGCAAATGACAGGGAAATGTTTGCATCGCTGTTCCCTGATACCTACCAGGATCTGACCTCTCAGACCAGCAGGTATTTTTTGGTTCTAGGTGTCACAATTCCAGTGGTGACTTCAATGAAACAAAATCTGTGCGCTTCTCACTAATAGCACTCATTTACTTTCCAGATTTATGCCCAGGAAAGAGATAACTTTTCAGTTATGTTCAAATTTTTGAAGAGATCTGAAAGATCCTTTGAATCCCAAGATGGTAATGTGGATCCTGACAGTGGTACAGTTTCCCTTACTGATGGAGTAGGTTCATTGATTGATTATTACTGGCACACATAGCATAAAAATCCCAATTGTTAATCCTTATGTTACTCACATTTTGTTTAGAAATGCTTGATAGGGAGCCAACTGTAATGGTTTAAGATGTGATACAGTTTATCAGGAGGCTTTTAAGTGTCTGACACCATATTAAGGTAGATACTGTCTTTCATATGGCTAAGATATAGGAAGAGTAGTTACTTAGTCTCTAGAATGAGGGGATCAGTCCGAAGAGATGCTGAGGAAAAAAGGTCTGTCCATTGAAAGATGCCTTGGAGATGCTCTTCACCGTTGTTTGTGGGCTGGATGAGGCCAACGATGCTAAGGCCACAATGAGCTGTTGTCATTGCATCTAGCATTTGTAGGAGGTGGTGTGGATCATTGCTGTGACTCATAGCTTCTGTGTGAGCTCTGTTACTTCTCTAGGAATCTGTGTCTGCACAGTGTTTCTGTGCTTTCATTCTGAAAATACAGAACACCTGGAAAACAGAAGGAATGCCAAAGAATGGGAAGCGTGCTTTGAGTTAAAGGAAATGCAGAGGATATAGCATCACAAGTGAATTAAAAATTTACTCTGTACTGACAATGTCTATAGAGAAGAAGCATCTTTAAAAGGAACCATGGTCCTCTTGCTTTCATCATGGCTGATTTACGGGTTCGCAGTCTCTGAGCAGGGACCTGATTGAATTGTCCCTGATATGTTTCAAGGGGTGAATTTCCTCATCCCTTCTTTCCCAGGGAGTAGTGAATATTAATACTAGACCTTACCCTATTACTTTTCTGAAGTTTCTCCTGTGATGGAAGAGTAAGCCCTTTGCAATTGAGTGCTGCAGATTCTGAAGGAAATAGATTTTGTCTGTGTTTGGGCCCAAGACCCAGAAGATGTCAGAGTCTAAAACTGGGTTCTCTGTCCCCACTTGGGCTTTATAAAATTGGTTCACTTTGCCTCCACTCAAGACTCTGTTTTTCAAGTCATAAGAATGAAAGGGAAAGCAAGGTGTGCCCAAAGGAAATGCACTGGAAAAGGCTGCAGGTCAGGTCTCCTGCTGGTGCTGGCCATCTTGTCACAGTGCAAGGATGGTTTTTGACAAGGTCGCTGTTGATAGTCCTACATTGCAGGCAGAAGACTCAAAATATCTCCCTCTCTTCTTTTTCTGTCTCTAACACTGCACAGGCTTTTGCACCATCAGAGGAATGAAAGTGTTTAACTTTTAAACATGTTGTTGAAATATTAAACAAAGTTTTTCCCGCTGATTGTTAATGCTGTATCAAAGCAGGTTTGAAACTGCTTCATAATCTCTTACATAATGCTGTCATGCTGTTCATGTCACTGATGCTATTTCATCCTGATAGCTGCCACCGGTAGGAGGCTCAGAAATGTGATTGTAACCATTCTCAAATGCATTTTAAATAAATTTCACAGTTTATTCTTGGGGAGATGCGCTTTCTTATGTTGCATTTTGTTAGACGGGAACCAGACGGATTGCTCCATTAAATCAGTCTCCTTGTCTGTGCATTACAACATGAGTAGTCCTCTTCTTCCTTCCCAAAAATGGATCATAAAACAGTCACCTTTTGCTGGAGTAGAGTTAAGGAGGTAGAACATAAATTCTTCCTGCGTATTCACTTGCATACAAGTGGCTCAAGAATTTGATTCTATGTGGTACCTTCTACTGCAGGTAACTCTGGTGCAAAATAATCCCCTTGTACGCAGAGAGGAGCCTGCGATTGAAATCAAGGAAGGCACACACCCACACCCCTCAGCAGCCCTCCTCCCTCCAATTTCTGGTAGCTGATGAAGTGATTGATTCATGTGGGATTAGGAGATCCTGCTTCATCTGAGTTAGATCAATAACTTGAATAACATCTTTCCGCTTGAGTGGCCATATCAGTGTGTCAGTGTGCCTGGATATAGGAAGTTTATGTTTCTTTGGAGGAAAAAGAGAAAAGAATTCTTCAGAAAGAATCCAGCTTGACCTTCTATGGACTGAAATACACACTGAAGTAGCAAATATCTTTTTGCCAGTTAGGAAAGTGATTTAAATATGGGCAGGAGATTCTTGTCTAGATTTTGTCTTTCAAACTGCAGTGTAAGAAAGTCAGTGTAGCACAGACTAATGTCTTTTGGGATAGGCACATGCCTGACTGCTGCCCTGAGGCAGAATGTTTCCTGGAATGCTGCTTGGCCTTCAGGTAAATAAACCTCTTGGCACCTCAATTTCTACCTGGAGCCACCATGAGCAAACCTGCATTCACAGTCCTGGCTTGGGGAAGGGTACAAAACACTTGTGTGGTAGAAGGTGAGGAGGCAGGGAAGGGAAAGGAAGAGGAAGAAGCAACAGAATAGGGACCCTTCTTCCCATTTCTAAATTGACCGTGTATTTAAAACCAACAAACGAATATAAACCCAGATACTTGTGCTGCTGTTTAATCAAGAAATTACAATTGCTGTGCCTCAAGGCAGGGTCAGCCTCTGAGAGAATGCTGTCATGTTTCTTGATAATCAGTCACCTTATTCCCTTAATCAAAAATCTGTACCAACTGCTTTAAAGCAGTAGTGGACATCTGGAAAGAGACCTGCTCCAGATTGCGATGTCATGGGAAATTCTGAGATAAGAAATAAATGAAAATCCTGTGGTCTGAAAGTAGAGCTGCCAGAAGGGAAGCTCAGAGGAAGTCCATGAATGCAGCAACAGCCGCAGAGGAGGAGGATGCGGATGCTGAGAACCTGTGCATGTAGCTGGACTAATCAGCATTTTCTCCCTAGGATCACGATAAAGATGCTTCTGTCAGAACCCTCATCAGAAAGCTTTGGTATTCGGTCTATTTTTCCGCACCTCTGTCAACACATACTTCTTGTGGTGACTTGTTTAGATGCAGTGACTCAGCTGTACTAGGCATCTCCCCGAGTATGGAATAATTAGTCAACAAACTTTGAAGTCTAATTTGCTGTCCACTAAATTCAAGAGGAGGACTTGCTTCTGACTTCCTAAAATGCAAAATCCTTCCTCTTCTCCACTGTGATATTTTCCCAGCTTTGTTACTGCTGCACTGACGAAATTGCACTCAGCTTTTGCAGTGCAAAACCTGTACCTACTGGGATTCCAGGCATCTGAGAAAGAGAGGGGTATATTTACCCTATAGGGATGAGATGGAAATTGGATTATCGGTGTTCCTACCGCATGCAGCAGCACTGTTTGTAAGCTTACCATTATGCCTGTGAATACAGCTTTATAGGATCAGTGTCTTAAGAATTGAAGAGTGCTTTGGAAGATTTTTGGAAGGTACTCATCACAGCTAATTGTTCTAGATAACAAAAGAAGATCTCACCTGCAGTAATGACAGGAAGCTGACAATCCACATACTTTTTTCCATATTGCTTAAGGAGGACAAAAAATCGGGATCTCTAAAAACAGCAGTGATTTTCAAAATATTTAAAATACTGAACAGATTATTCCAGCTGTCACTGTAGTTCAGAGCCTGATACTTGTTAGGATTTTTCTATTTTTGTTTTGGCTTTTGCAGAGGAAATTCATGGAAGAGTTTTACTTATTACTCAAGGTTAGGATGAGCTTCTCAGCTGCGGCAGAATTGTGTTTCACCGTTAGCCCACTGCTGATCACCAGTGCAAGTGCACCCTCACAACCGACTCCTTTCTGCACACACATAAGGAAAGCACAAAAAGTTCTCGGGCTGATTCCAGCTCTGCCTATAAATCTGTCTGGAAAGGATTCTTCCCCTTCAGCAATCCTGGTGATGAATTAGCTAGCACGAGTCTCTGCAATAGCTCAATCACATCGAACAAGTGGTGTCACGTTCCCTTCCTAAATGTGATTATTGCAAAAGTCCCTGACATAGCAGCAGGTTCCTTCAGTGAGATCTTTTAGTGCTACAGAGATTACAGAACATTTGCTGCTTTCATTTACTACCAGGCAGCAGAACATCTCAAGCAATTTCAGCTGTAAAGCCAGGGGATGCATATATAGTTTTAGGATGTACTGGAAACTTTATCTGCACTATTAAGGATCACAAAATCAAATATATGCCGGATCAAACTGGACTTACAAGATAGATATTTTAGAGGGTATGTTTTATGACTGATAATTCGGTCTTTTTGAAAATGTGATGTTAGTGCTTATTCTTGTCTGCTGCTGCTTGCTGCAAACACCAACCTCTCCCCGTGCAGCTGAACTGTTTGGCTTTGATCTCACAGGGCACATATTCACTCATAGTGCCCCCACTTTTTGGCACAGGTGAACCGTGTCCCACATCCAATTCTACAAATGCTCATACCCTGGGAGGAAGACATCCTATCCAAGAACCTGTGAACTGGGAAAGATGGAGTTAATTATTGAGCAAAAAATTTAGATGATTAGCTCATAGTAAGGTCGCTGGTATTTGTGCTTGAAATCTGAACTGGCTGGCACATCCTCCGTGTTGTAATTTTGGCCTGCGCTCAGTCTCAGCAGGATCATACCAATGGTAGCATTTACAATGGAAATTGCCCTAAAAACCTTGGTTGTGGTGCTGGCACTTTAGAAAGTGGAGACATTTGCTTGTGTGCGTCTCCCACTGCTGCCTGACTGGACAGAACTGGTCAAGCAAAGGAACAAACCCCAGAGGGCCAAGCACTTACTCTGTGAACGTACCTATAAGTGGCTACCTATTACTTTTCTAGTGGGGTGTCCCCATGATGCTTTAAAAATCTTGTCTGTGTTAAACTGCTGCTGTACTTGAGCCTAGTGCTCCCTGGAAACCCACTGCTTGTCTTTTAATAATACTGAGAGCCATGCCATATGGAGGCAAAGAAAGATCACAACTCAATATTCTTTGGTCTTGCTTGACCAAAGGTGGGAAGAGAGCTGGGGTCCTGTGTATCCTAACCCAATGTTCTCCTGAGTAAACTGCACTGCAGAAATGCACCTCTGACAGAGCAAGAAAAAAAACTATTTGATTTCCTGTGTTATAGTAAAAATCTTCCTAGCTATAACTGTTTCTTGGGTTATGATCTGTTGCTAATACATTTCTCTGTGAAAGATGGTGCAAGGTTTGTTTACTTTTTCCACTGGTGAGTAGTAAAGATGCTCAGTTTAAGAATCTTCGCAGCCTTTTGTGACTTTCGTTGTTCTTTTTATTGGCTTTAAAGAAAGTTTCAGATAAATTTTCTGGTAATGCTGTTGCCATTCTGGAATTGTTACTTGGATCTATCTGCTCTGGTGTCATTATCGTTAAATCCGTTTACATCCTGATCCACAAACGTCACATGCTGATAATTATTAAAACCGCAGATAGGGTCTGAACAGCCTAGCAAAGAAACCAGTAGGAGATTAGCCTCTGTGAGTGCAGCTCCAGACCAGAATGTATAATTCAAGTGGAGATAAGTGACAAAAAATAAAAGGGATGATAATTCAGTTTCAGTTCAGGAGCTGCACTCCTACTTCAGATGACGCTAGGAGGGAATTTGTTAATCGATGACTAACACGACATCTTGCCTAGGCATGTTCTCCATCTGATTGCCCAAAAAAAGGCTCAGTCAGTGAGGTCATACACTTTTGATGTGTTTCTGTGATATCCACACACCATCGGGATTTGGTTGCTGCTCGTATGCAGGGTATGTTTTCCCCACAAAATATTTAGGGAGCAAGAAGTGCTTAAATGCCATGTAGGCATTGCTGTCAGGATATCAAGAAGGGCTGGTCCTTGACTACTACAGGGTAGAGGAACATACAGCCACTCCTGCTCTGCTCCTACAGGTGTCTGAGAGGCATGGTGTGCTGGTGTAGAGATGGTCACCAGAGAATCACAGTCCCCTCTTGTAGTCTTGACTGTTATCCTGAATTGCTCTGTAACCTCGAGCCAAGGCGTCTTCCTTGTCGTCTTCTCTTTCAGACCTTTCAATATTTGCCTGTATCTTGAGGGATTTCACACATCCTTACAGAAACTAGGCCACTAAATGATTTTTGTTTTCTAAAATGTTGTTTCAGAAGTGAATTAGGCATTTAATCTTGTAAGGGTAGACTGAAAGCCAGGGGGATCATGGTGTTAAAGTCCCTCTTCCTTTTGTAAATGCTACCATTAATCTCTTAGCCTCAGTTTCCACAGGTGAAAAAAAGACTGTAATATACTAGTGCTCACCTTCTTTTTGTGAGGACTTGGCTTTGCCATGGCTAATTCATTCCTGTGTTCAAAGCACAGTGGGTTTCAAAATTATCATTATTAAAGCCGGCTATTAGAGAGTGTTGTCTCCTTTGAGGATATTGATTTAATCAGATGTCTCTGTGTATTTAAAGTCTGAAGTGATATGATGTGCAGAGATCAATTTATTCTATGTTTGTGTCTAATGAATAATTAGGGAGTCGCCTCTGTTCTTTCTGTAATGAATAAGAATAAATGTTTCTAGCCAGGAAAGACAAGAGAAGGTGCCTGACAAAGAAAGCCCATGGATGGCACGGAGGCAGTCTTGGAACATATTCTATTTAATAGCTGTGCCTTAAGAGCTGAAGATCAAAGTTCCTGAGCCTGAGGGCTCGAAACTCGCCACTTAGCTCAGAGTCACCGAATTATCTTTGGAAAGGGGGATGAATGGTTACCTCAATCCCTAGAGTAGTTAAGGCCATACATCCAAGACTCCTGTGGCTGTCCCTTGTGTTACCTGACTGCTTACTAAGGCTTTTTGCTTGTGTATTGATCAGAAAATTCACTTTCTTTTACTCTTGAGGTGTTTGGATGAGACTTCACCCAAGCCTTCAGGGTTCCCTGGGTACAGGGTAGGCAGCTTTGAGAGACGGCATCAGACCTGTGTGGATGCAAAATCTCAGCCCAGCCAGTGAGCAAGTGGAGTTGGAGCTGATGTGGACGTCTTGTTTGTCTGAGAGGACGGGCGAAGTTTGTGTCTGACGTGGGTTGAAACCAAATTTTAAAAAGAAATAGAAATCCACAACATATTTCTGCCTCCCAGCCCCATAACGTTTCCTAGGCTGTCAACACCGTTTTGGACAGCTTTCCTAATAACAATTTTGATCCGCCCTTAAAGAGAGGATTTGAAAGATTGAAGCGCTCTTTTGGGAAATGAAAAATACTTTCAGGTCCAGGGAGAGCTGATTTGCTTTTATTAAACTCGCTTCTCTGTTGAAATAAACTAGGGCATGATGTTGCCAATTGCATGTTACAGTATTACCACCAATAATGTCACCGCTATTAATATAATGTCTGTAATTCACTGCATTGGGCCTCATTATTTCATCTCTATAGATTCCTGTTGTTGTGAGTGTAATCGTTTTTATGTTGTATTAAATTAACTCTCTAAAAGGTCCAGCAGTCTCATATATTCCCCGAAAACGGAAGATACGAAGATATGCACTGCCTCAAAGATGTTACATTTTTATTGTATAGTGATATATATTATCTGTTGGAATGCTTCCTCTTATACCAGTGGAAGGATATGAGAACAATCTTGCCTTTAAAATATGTCCACGGCATCACAATGGCTCTCAGATCTTCTGCTTTGTGCAGATCCTTTTGGGTAGGGCACTGTAATTATATTTTTGTGCAAGTAGTAGCTTCTTTGAATCTCACCGATTATCTGAAGTCCTTTTCACTTCTGCAGCCTGCTGGGTTTGTGTCAGCAAACATCCTTGCTTTGTGTAAATGCACAGATGGGACCTGAAAGATAGTTTTGGCTCCGCTTTTTGAAATTCCCAGGTTTTTTCTGATGGATTGTTGGGAAACTGGCATTTTTGTATTTTGATTTTTCTCCTAAGACACTTAAAAATTAACATTTCCTTTGGAAAGGTCTTCTATTTTCTCATCAGATCTGGCTGTAGTATAGATTTTTCTGCAAAGCGACAACAGTAATTCAATTTTCAGTTTCCAAACGTTTTTTCTTTGTACATACCCGTCCCTATGTCATATTGACATCTGTAATGGTAAGTTTCTTCTTCTTCATTAAACTCTTTGGACTGCTCATAAAACGTTTGCCATTGCATTTTTAGTTTTCAAGTGGGTCATTTTCCTTTTTGATTTCACTGCATCTTTTCCAAAGTGGGAAGAACTCCCATTAACTTTCATGGATCAGGCCCAAATGATATAAGATGATGTATATTGGAGGTAGCAAGGCATTATGAAGATAGGAACATAACATACATGCTGTTGAAAAAAGGCCATCTTATAACACCGCATCTTAAATTGAACATGGGAGTTTGAACAGGACTT
Source organism: Mesitornis unicolor (assembly GCF_000695765.1). Lineage (NCBI taxonomy): Eukaryota > Metazoa > Chordata > Aves > Mesitornithiformes > Mesitornithidae > Mesitornis > Mesitornis unicolor. The sequence goes on along the minus strand of NW_010161486.1, from coordinate 49,819 downwards.
GTATTGCTAAGAGCTCAATCTGGTTCTAGATTTGAGGTCTGTTCCCTTTTATCCATATCAGTGCAAAACCCCTGAGCTTGTAAGATTTGAAGCTTCTGTTAAAACAAAATGGAAAATGCACAACCCCTTTAAGTGTGTGGAGGATTACCCAAAAGGCTGTACTTAATAATAGTTTTCTGGGCATTATTATTCTCCTTCTGTGCACTACTCCTCAAGTGTCCATTTGCTTTTAAAGATATAAAAGTCACTGTGGAAACCTGCTACAACAGCTTTTAAACCAAAAGCAATGTATAAAAGTCCGTTCTGAGAGGGGCTAGTGACAAATCAGGTGAATTCATTTGGATCTTCTGAGGATGGCAGCAGCAGACCTGGAAAGCAAGAGAGAGCAGCCTACAACAATTAGTGTCTGAAATAACAGCCTTCGGGTTCAGGCAGGTCAGTGGGATCATTCCTCTTCTACGGAAAGTAGTAGTTGAAGTTGCACTTAGCAACTTCATTTCATAATGAAACTTCCTGCAGTATCTTTAACAAGCGCAGAACTTGTGAGGTGGTGGGGCATGCAACTAGCGGTGGTTGCTTTTTCTATGGAATTAAGGTTGGAGCCAGGAAGAAGTTTTATTTATTCTTCATGATTGTCTATGCACGCTGCGTTTCAATATGTAAAACAAGCAAGCAGTGGTTTTGAAGTAGTCTTTTACATCATTGAATACTTGCAGGACAAAGTTTTACTTATTTCACTTGAACAAATAAAGTAACCGTGGAATCCATCCCAAATTTCTGAAATTGTTGTTTCTTTTTAATGCCAAGCAGGACTGACCTTAGAGATAAATAGCACGGTAACTGGCGAAAAGTTTCCAGCTAACTTCGTTGCTTCTTCCCAGAGCTGAGTTTTCTCCTGTTTCAGTTCGATTGCAACCGAGGCAAGAACCAGCAATGCTAATGACTCGCTGTGCGCTGGGAATATGGTAAGAAGTCCTCATTTGCAGGCAACAATGACTCGTATAGGAAATACCACCACGCAAGGGATTTTTCTTTCTCTCATTCGTGGTTTGATTTCTGTCATCATTATTTGATAGTCATAGGCATAGCTGGACGCCACTCAGGCTTTAAAAACAAAGAGAAGCGAGCCTGAAGCAAAGCGCCTTGCACACTGGGGAGGTTCAGAACTGACTCCTTGCCGGGCTTGCTTTTCCTTTTGGATGTGACTGGAGAACAGAGTTTCCCTCACAGGAAAAACTAAATGTTTCGAGACTTCCTTTCAGCATACATCAGGATGAAAGCAAATCCCATGACTCTACTTGTTCCCTCTCCTCACCAGCCATGCTGTTTCCGACATCCCTTCACTGCAGCTCTGCACCAGTCAGTGTCTTTTCCCTTTGCTTTCAAACATGTTAATCTGTCTCTCGTGTTACCTTGTGAAACACCCCCCCGCATCCCATCTGCTTCCATTGCTGTCACATCTTCTCTTGTTCCTACCTCCCTCTGTGTTTCAGCACAGCTGAACCAGTGCCATGCAGAACCAGCCAGCCACAGCACGCTTTCTTAGCTGTTCATTTCCATCAGTACATTGCATAGGTCCTCTGCTCGCTGTGTGGGCTTCCTGCTCCACACTGAGCAAGTCCATCCCGTCTTCTCTTTGTGCCCTGACTGCCCGAAGCTCTAGGATGATGGTGGTGCTTCACTGCTTGGTTCCTCAGGAGCTTCTTACTGTAAAGGTGAAGTTCCTCTTCATCAGAGATAGAGTTTACATCTGAGAATGCACAGTCAATGCCTCCACCTTTCTCCCTGCCACACAGATCTAGAGATTAAGAAATGCCTCTAAGTCTCTACTTTTTTCCCCGTTGGAAGGCTTGTCTCTCTTATGTGATTGTCTCAGAAACACACAAGGCACAGAAGATCTTAAATACATCTAATAAGACTTTTATAGACTTGTTTACCTCTCGCAAGGGAAAAATGACAGAGGATATAGGTGCCACCTTTCCTGCTCTGTTTTTCAGGAGAGTTGTCAATGTGGGTTTTGGTGTTTTGTAATGAAGGTCTATACAAAGAATGCTGGAAAAAAAGGTTGTTGGTTTGTTTTTGTGCTGTCAAGCATTCTGTGACGTGTTTGGCAGGGTTTTTTGGTGCTCCCTGGATATGTGTGTCATGGTGGACAGTCTTTATAAGAGAAAGACATGGATGAGTCATGTAAATAGTTCAGTTCTCAGCTCCTGGATTACCAGGTAATGATTCCTGGTTGCTCTGCTGCCTGCTGGTTTGACATGAAGCTTTGATACTGTGTAGGACAGAATACCCCTAGAACACCACAGCATGGCCAATGGAGGACCAGCAGTGAAGTCTTTTCTGCCAGTCTGCTGCAGACACCCCTTCAAAATTTTGCTTCCCTCTGCTTCAGAGGCTGAGACCGAGGAGTTCAGCATCCAAAGCCTCCCAGTCTTTTTCCGTCCTCGTTCTCCCCAGTGTCTTTCTTGCCTTTAGCAGGAGGGACTTGAGTTTTCTCATTGCGAAGTTGTCCTTGAAGATTCTGCCACCTCGTGGTGGTCTTCTCTGTTGATTGCACCTTTCCTGGGAGCTACCCCTTTGGCAGGATAACCCCAGATTGTGTTGTGTGTGAGTGCCACATGCAGAAGGTAAGACCTAACAAAGACTTGTCGAAAGTTTATTTTATTCTCTCCACATTGCAGTTGAGCCACTGAACTTCACAAAGGTGAAATAACATACCAGTTTCTGCGCAGTGAGCACTGGTCAGGAATGTAGACACAACTGCTGCTTTTCAGCTCCAAGCTTTATTTTCTATGCCATTTTCTCTCGCTGTCCCTTCCTCTAACAGCTCGGCTTTTTTTCCTAAAGAAGGGAATATTTTCTGCAGTGCTGCAATAATCCTTATTGGAAGTTTGAAGCCAGCCCATCCATACCTCGCTTTTCCTGCCTGATATTCTCAGCGCGATGACATCATAACCCCTGCGTATGCTGTCACTAAAACAAATGTGTGAAACAGTTCGGCTCCCCTTCTTTAATTGGAACTTGCTTGTTTCGGGGAGCTGAAGAGGCAGACTGCTCACAAAGGTTAGTGGGGAGAAATATATCATTGTCTTGCAGGATGTTCTAAGTGGGTCTCTTGAGTATCAAGGTCAGAGTTTATTTAGCAGCAAGTTCTACTGGTATGAATCATCAATAGTGGCTCTTACACAATTTATCAATGCCTGGCAATTATATTTTATTCTTTAAAGAAATTCTATGCCTTTTCTCAGGAAACTGTGCGTATTTTTAACTCTTCCTTCACCGGATCACAGAATCTTAGGAGTTGGAAGGGACCTCGAAAGCTCATCCAGTCCAACCCCCCTGCCAGAGCAGGATCACCTAAACTAGGTCGCAGAGGAACGTGTCCAGGAGGGTTTTGAATGTCTGCACAGAAGGAGACTCCATAACCTCTCTGGGCAGCCTGGGCCATGCTCTGGCACCCTTACAGTAAACAAGTTTTTCCTCATATTCAGATTGAACCTCCTACGTCCTTTCCAGATGTAATTCTCAGTTGCTTTGATGCAGAATAGTGGATAGGAGAGGGCACTGTGTGCTGTTGAGCAGGCTTCTGGTCAAAAGTTAGTTCTGTATCAAAATCAGGACTTCTTCAAAAACCAAGTTGATTGGGACAGAATTAATTTTCAGTAAAATCCCGTTTTTCTGTGCTTTAAAAACATCATCTTGGGGCAATAGAATGTATAATAGTTTTAAAAACTTCTAGTAGGGGAAAGAAACCCGCCTTCTTTGACACTGAAACAATTTCTTTAGTAGCTTAAATCCATGTTTCAGTGCAACTGATGAGCTAGGTATTTCTGAACAGTCAGGCTGGTTTTTATCCATTTGGTGAATGAACTCAGAAGAATGAAGCTCTGTTAACTGCCAGACTGAAGGTGGCTGGGCTCTCCTGGCTGGAAAGGCTCTGAAATTCCAGCTGCTGGCACCTGCTCTCTCTAGACATGAGCTAAAGCACTTGAACTGAGGATGGATCCGGTAAGTGCCAAACATGGGCAGTAAATAATGAACTCCAGCTCACTGAATAGCCAAGAGCTTTTTCACAGTTAAAGGAGTACTGAAAAATAGAGGGTAGTAAAGTTACAGGCAGCATTTTGCACACCTGTAATTGCTTTTTTTGGACTATAATTCACCATCTCTTTAAACACAAAACAGACCCCAAACCAAATAAGCACCAAAAAAATTAAACTTCCCAAGCCCACTCACACAAATAAAGACCCACACACACATTAAGTAGGGTTGAGACACATTTTTCAAAAAAAGCTGTTGTTTTTTTAGACAAATAATAGCCAATCTCACTATCTCCACCTTTTTCTAGCTCTAGTATGCAGTACTCATTTGTTACACACTGTGCCTGTGAGATGATGCTCTTAGACAAGCTCCTATGCTTTAGTGGAGTGCCCTGACCTGCACGGATATGGTGAGGATGTTTGTGGCTTTATGTTGCATTTCTGGAGGCACTCGGTGTTTCTGATACACCTGTCCAGTCAAAGCTTCCCAGTGTTTAATCAAACACTTTATTTCCTGCTTCTCTGCTCTTACAACATCGTAAGAACATGACTGACCTAAACTATGAACCAGCTGCAAGCTCATCCCCCACCAAAACACTTATTTATCATCTGTCTAACCTTTCAAGTTTTAGAATGTGTCTTCAAGCTTTTCCCTGCAGTTAGGCAGAGTAGCTGTTTCCTTTTTGGGAAAAGCTCAGCTTCCCATGTAATTGAATCCCAGGTCTTTAGTGTAAATACTAAAGATCAGAAGATACCCCATCTGTCTGTGCTTTTCCCAAGCTGTGGCTGAAGTTTCCCCAGTCATCTTTCGAGACGAGGAATGCTGCAGGTCAGATTGTGTCTGTACCTGGTGGAGAAGGTCTTGGCACCAGAGAACTGATATAGTTGAGGCCATCAACAAAGCAAATACAGGTGTGAAAATGTGGAAGTGACTGTCATGTTAGTAGCAGAGCTACGGACAGAGCTATCCATTGTGCCAGCCTTGAAACTGGAGTGGACAGAAGAAGCTGCTGTGATGTGTTGGGTGCACGGTTAGGGCAGGGCCAGCACTCAGAGCTCTCTATCAGTGTGTGGCTGAGAGTAGAGTTGAGCTGAGAGCAGAATACTCTGCCCTGCGCTTAAGGAGCTTCTTTGTGTTCAGTAGTAGCAGGGGGCTCTGCTGCTTTCTGATCTTTCCTCTGTTACTTGGGATTCAGAGGAGTGTTGCTAGACTCTGGTAGGAAGTGCATAAAGTCATCTAAAGCTGCACTGTGGATTGGGCTACAGGGTGAGAAACTTGCTTCCATATTTTGCATGAGCTGTGCACATTGTGGGGATCTTCGTGAAGAATTACATGAGGTGGGAAAGGGAGGTGTGGGGGGCTGTGATTTTACTCTCCTCATCTTGCAGTGGGGAGATTTGCTTCTGTTATAAACCATCAGGGAATAACCACCTCACTGGAGCAAGAGGGAGAAAGAGGAGAGCTGAGATGCAGGAGTCCTGGGATCTACACATCTCTTCGATGTCATTGTTTCACTTAATTCAGCACAGCAGAGTGTGTCTGCCCATGTATTTTGGTCAAAAGTGACTTGTTGCAGTGCAGAAGACACATACTTGGAGGTTATTTGTGAACTGTGCCTGGACATCCACCTTTTTTTGCACCCACTTGATTGAACAATGTAATATTTCATCAGAAGTAAAATCAAACTGGTACGACTGAATGTGTGATGGCAGATACTGGACACATCTTCTCTGTGCATAAGTGGCGAAGCAGAAATAAGGGGTTAGATTTGACAGACCGATCACCAAGCGTGGGGCCATATAACCATGTTAGCTCAGCACTAAACCTGGTGTAATTAACCTGGCCAGGAGGCAGAGTTCGTTCTCTTTGGCTCCAGGCCATGCTGTCAGGGCAGCATTGAATGAGCATTTCCTCAGGGACTGTGCTGAGCAAGTGAATGTGTGTAAGATGAGAGTTCAATAGCGTGGGTGTTTTATTTTAAGGCTTTTTGGGTTGTGGAATTGTTGGGGATTTTTTGGTTTTAAATGTGCTATGGTCAGTAAAGCATTAGGAGGAGCCTTTTCAGTGCTCTTGGCTTCAGAGCTTGCTGTGGATCTTGTTCTGTTCATTGGAACAGGCCAGTGTGTTCAGGCTGTGATAAGACCTAAGCTGCATTACATTTTTGGGGATGGCTTTATGAGAACCTGAAGTAATGCTTTTAACTTTCACATGAGCCAAAAAGGCCGTGCAAATGAGAAAAAGCTTTTATGTGGAAGAGCTGCACCTTTTGAGGGGATCACGGGATTTCTCATGTCGAAGTGGTAAAAATGATCCTTCTAGAATGCTCCAGATGCAAAGTAGAAGGTCTTGAGCTTTCATATAGAGAATGTCCCATCCCATATTATCCTGTAAAATTTGGCTACACAATGGACAGAGAGGTCTCCTATGATACCATAGTGTCTGACTAGCAGTCATGAATTAATAGAGGGGACACCTTATAAAGAAAAAACAGTATTATTAGAAGGGGAACTGTGTTACTTGGTGGAAATTGGCCTTTTGCTTTTACCTGGTTATGAATTATTGAGCCTGAGGATTGCCTTTCACAGAGTTTATTAAATCTGATTCTGGTTTCACAGAGCCTATGATAGCAGAGGGACTGTAGAGTTGTTTTTTTGTTTATTTTTACTGGGCACTCTTTGGAAATCTGTAGAGCAGTCAGACCTGTGAAAGTACTGCGGGAGGCTTGAACAGTGTATTGAACAAGTCGAAACAGCACTGCTGGGGAAGCAGCAATGTAAAACGGTGGTGGATCGGGTGAATAATGAACACTGCAACAGAATGGAGGAATCTTCTCCATCTCCAAACTTCTTATTGATGGGTTTCATCCCAGACTACTCCCAGCTGCTTGAACGTGTTCCTACTTAACACTGCTCTGTAAAACTTCTGTGGGGTCATTAAAATCCAGTAAACTGTGAGTCATCCTAGAGAAAAGAAATGATCTGGACAAATATTTAATTGTTATGAGAAGTAACTCTAGATGCACTTCATGGGCATCTGAAAGATCTTGTCTACCTCTTTTGCACACAATTTTACCTCTCTAAGATATTCTGTGGACAAGCCATTCCCGTAACAGTTTTCATAGGGATGATAACATCCAGTGATGGACCTGGTCCATGCTCTCCGTGTCCCTGCTTCCATAGCAAAGTGTCCCGAGATTCCCAGCATGTTTCTGGTAGGGAGCACAGAACTTCTGTCCTCTTCTACTGTTAAATCTCAAAGCTTGCTTTGAGATTTAACCAGGGAAATTTATACACTGAGTCATTGCTTCCCCCTTTTCTTCAACACTATTCTGTGAAATGCTAATAACACAAAATCCTTAATCTATCTGGAGATACTGTGGGCAAGGTTTTTATGTTCATAGTGCCCTTGGTCTGGGGTAGAGTTCAACTTTAAGAGATGTCTTCTAGATATCTTAAGTGGAAGCTGAAAGCTGAATATGTGAGAGGTGCATCCAGTTTTCTTAAATAATTCAAAAACACAAACCCAAATAAACTCTTTAAGTCATTAAATGCTTTGAAGGCAGTGTTTGCTTTCCAGGCACAGAAAAACCTCTGCAAGTTCTAGTGTAGATGCTACTGCATGACCAGCCAGCTACTCTAGGAGCAGCAGAACGAATGAAACCTACTTTCTTTTTGAGATTTTAATTCCTAAGGGACGCATTTTTTTATGATAAATTTTCTAATTCTAATAAAGCCCCAGGGGCCATGCATGGGAGTCTGTGACTCTGGCATTGCATGAACAAGAAGCAGACTGGGAGTCAGAGCTTTTGGGTGAACGGCACAGACAGAGCCCCCATGACTTCTCTCCGATGGAAGGTTTAAGGACATGTAAACACCTTTCGGTTGAGCTTGCCATGAGTTTTCCAGGAGAATTCAGCCTTCAGGCCTCTGTTCACTTTTATTGTACTGCCTTTGAGGTGCTGGATTCTACACTATAACTATACAGTCTCTGAGCAAATAAGTAATTTCAGTTTGCCATCTTTTCCAGAATACAGCATCTTGGTTTTGTGGGGAGGCATTCTTTATTTGAAAAAAAAAATTGGATTTCTCTAGGAAGTTAAGTTTGTGAGGCACTGGACTTTTCTGTTAGACTTTGCTAACAAAATAGTTTGACAAAGCTGTAAATGCTGGCAGATTAATGTTTTGGATTCAGTCATCTGTTGTCTCTGCTCTCGCTTTTCTTGCTGTTGTTGCTTTCTTTTCTTATTGAAAATAATCAAAACGGGAAAGTCTGAAAGAAGTAGTCTTTGTTGTATTATATTCCAAAACAGCAATCTTTTTCTCTTTTTCTTTTCTTTTTTTGGTTGTTCAGAAATATGCTTCTTTTTCTCTAAAGAAGCATCTTTCTGACTTGTTTTCAAAGAAATACTTTAAACATTTATAACTGGTCTAATAATGAGATCTAGCTGCTGCTGTGTTAAGTACCTGCTCTCTGGCTGCAGGGACGTGGCAGAGTAGCCCCTTAATCACCCATAGCCACGAGTAAAGCCCCATGGAGGATCCTTCCTTGAGCAGCGACTGCTCCGTGGGCAGCGTGCAGGATTTCCCAAGAGAGCTGCAACTGCTGTTGGCTGTAACCAGACTGCGTTGCTGAACCCAAGTGGTGTGAAAACTCCATAGTGAGGGAAACAACGAAGCTTGGCAGAGAGAAAACTGCAAAAACCAGCCTACACAGGTACCTTCAGCTGTTCTAAGGCTTGCTCTCTCCTGGAACCTTAGGAAAACGCTAGTGTTGTCTCAGTCCTGAGCAGGAATCTGCTGACCTGTTCCAGTCTCCGTGCTTACACAGGTGAGGTCCTTGTCCCCATAAGTCAGGTTCACTTGGTTGGTTTTTCCCAAAGCTGGGTGTAAGAGCGGTGTAACTGAGGGAACTGGGAAATCAGTCAACTGTCTGACTGCAGGCGTTGTTTAACGGCCTCCTGCCGTGCTTATTGGGAGATATTTTATCTGCAGCTGTTGTATTTCCTTCTTGGCTGCTTCCTAGCAGGCTTGTGATGAAGCTGTGAATGCAAAGCATCAACCTCGTGTCACCACATTGCAGCGCTTCAAGTGACTCCCACAGAATATATGGACTGGCACCGCATCTTCAGTGCTGTGTTGTGCTCCAGAACAGCAGCTTCACACAGGAATTAAATGGCCTGACTGCTGTTGAGAAGGGATCCTGTCTTGGCAGCAAGTGCAATTCAAATCAGTTTAAATGGAAACTCTTCAGTTGCTCCTGTTGTCTTTCAAGACCATGGGAAACCTTGCCTGTCTGGATTGATGCTCGAGAGAGGATTTCCTCTATGCCAGTGCTATACGTGTCCTTCTTGGCATCCGCATGCAGCGCCCATGCCAAATCCTACTTCTCATGGAACTGTGCTATGAATAGCTGCTATAACCTGGATATTTTCAATCTGAATTCCAGGCAGTTGGCAATTGTGAAACATTAAGCATCATGATTTCTCTAAAAATACAGCTTAAGTAGTTATCCAGTGCAAGTAAATTGCTCTGAAGATAAACATTAAGGCAGAGGATGCTATTGTCACCTGCTAAGCTAGTGATATTTTGCAGCTCTTTGTGTTGCTTCCATCAACCTTCTGCAGTGGTCTTTGCTCATCTGTATCAATGGTTGGTATCAGTCTCTCCTGTTATGCAACATAAATCAGTAATATCTCTCCCTTCCAGGGAAAACGTGCAACAGTTTATTGCCTTGTAGAAGGAAAAATAAATTAACAGTGCTGACTGTAACTACAGTGAAACACGAGGGAAATCACTTTGCCATGAAAACATCTGTAAAAGAATTATCTTGCTGAGAATCAGGTATAAGAATTGCCGCTTTAGTACATGACTAGCTTAGATGAAAAGCTGAATTGCTGAGCAGCATTTCTCATAGTGTGAAGTAATATAACATAATTCTAATGCAAACACATTAGCTGTGGGCCAACTTTATGATACCTAGAGTCCACGTTCTTGGATGCTTGCCTAAGCAGAGCTGAGCTTACTGCAGGCAGCAAAACTCCAAGCCCTGTGGTTATTAAGAAGACTTTCACTCTTTGTAACATCAGGAGGCCCTTTAACTGAGGGTCGGTGGGATTGCCTGACTTTAAGGAGGAACACTAAAGAGAAAAGGTTGCAATGCAAGAAAAAGGTGAGGCTTGGGCCTGAGGAACAACTTGTCCTTCCTTTAGGCTGGCAGGGAGAAATCTGGAGCGGTTGTGTGGGACTTGCAATCTGGTGGGGCAGTGCCTCTTGCTGAGGGCCTCAGCTGACCTTGGCTTTCGCTTCTGCTGAAAAACACCTGCAGCTGATGTAGCTGTAAACGAGTAGCAAGGTGTTTGGGGAAGGGGAGCGAACATGAGCTGTAATGCTGGTCAGATTTCTCCTGTTTGTGCCATTGCTATGGAAACAGACATTCTGGTTTTTTAACCCGGTGGACCAAGTAGGTGTGGCTACACCTTTGACTTCTCTCCATTTTACCTTTTTAAGCAACTGGAGGAATGGGAGAGAACAAAACATGTATAGGAGGAGGTAATAAATAGGATGTTGCTACCCAGGGCTCAGGTGACAATGAAAGTGAGTTTATTTGCACAAAAATACTGATTATTTTGAGTGTGCTGCGTGTTCCTATATGAAGTATCATGAGGGCTCTGTAGGGCTTTTGTCCCTCCTCTGCCTTCCCTGGGAAGAATTGCATATTGACACCACCTGGAGAAGGGTGGGGGCAGACACCACAGAGCTCTTAGGCATGCTCAGAAAGCCCCAGGGTGCTGCAAGCTCAGATTTAAACCACTTGGCAGATTCCTCTGTGACGTGGAGCCTGGTTTAATAGATTTTATATTTTAGTTTAACATTGCCACGTGACAAAGTCTGCGGTATTACAAGGATTTTTAGGAATTCTTGACCTTTCTTATGTCTATGCCACTTTCTAGTATTTGTGGTCATGGTGTGTTTCAGGCTGAAGGACTTAAAATTTTTATAGATTGTGTTGGGAGAAATGTTCTGGTTTGTGAGACTTGGGCAGAAAGCAGGAGGAGTCCAGGCTGATTTCTGCTGTGGGCCTTGTTTGACTGGTAAGTATTATACAGACACTGGTGAAGAGCTGGGCTTGATGTTTTCAGTCTGATGATTTTATACTCCTCTGAAAGTAATTATGTTTGTGTGTGCATAAATACATAAAATGCAGAATACCATCTCTGCTTAGAAAACACTCATGTCCTTTCTGTATGATGTGGCTACGTAGAGTTACTCAACGTGAGCTCTTAGACTTAATGGGTAGTGGTGTGACTTTGCATAAGGCTTTTTGATGGGAAATTATCTTTTAATTTCTCTCTGAAGTCATCAGTTGTTAAAATAATTTTAAGTAGTCATTAAGTGCTTCATTAGAGTGTTTTCTTCTTCAGATGCTTTAGTTCGACTAAAACTGAATTGTGCCTATTTCTTATTATCCATTTTTGCCTTCTTTATTCCTAAATGGACTTTGGCTCATGTATTTTTGAGGTTTAGTATCAGTTCAACTGAATGCTCTTGAGTTCCTGAATTAATTCAATCACTTTCTCTTAATGACCATGAAGAGTTTTGTTAACCTAGAGTGCCATTAAACTCAAGCGCTGTAGTGTTTAGAGCCAGCAGTCGCTGAGGGAAAGCCTACAGGTAGAAAATAAGATTGGAAATTGAACAGAACATATGAGGGGTTCATTTGCTGTGAATCCAGGGATAATCACCTGGAGGCTGCCTGGTCCAAAGTGATTCAAAATCAGTAGTTTGCTGAAGGAGAGACTGCTAATTCTTTTAGGATATACTTTGTAATGGTATCTACACTTGTGGTCTGGGGTTCAGTTCTGCATTTGCCTCCTGAAATCTGATTAATATTTCACCACGTGTTGCAAATAAATATCTTTTATATTGTGAATACGTTTTACCTAGCTTCTGTTTAAGTGAAGAAAGCTCAGGTGGCCTTGATGTACTGACAATTTCTCCTCCTACTGATGCTTGGGGAAAAAAATCCCCAGTCAGTTGCTTTCATTGTCATGTCTGTATCCATAAAAAAAAAAGAAGAATTGAAAGGAAGGTGATGAATATTGTTTCCAGAAGTTACATTTTGTCTCACGACCAAAAATCTATTTATTTCTATTTCTTAAACTATGAAAAAATAAAATGGAAGGGCATTTGAAAGGAAAAGCGTTTGAAACCTTAAGTTATTTATTTCTTTCAAATTCATCAAAACTATTTTCTGTTCATCTTTTGCTCGAGCACATTTCTAAACATTTTGACATCCTCCAGCTGACATTTTCACAATGATAGAATAAGGTTTAACATGGTAACCCAATTCTGTTTTAATGAGTCTAGCTCAAGCTGTAATCTGTGATTTATGTGAACTAAGGAGGAGAAGTTCCCAGGTTGTACTGAAGTTCTGGCTCGCAGGGGCCATTCCTAAGAGGTGAGGGTAGCATGAAAGGTGCTGGTTTAACTGAATCACAATGAGCAATTTTGTACGTACTTGGGCCAGGCAATATTTTCAAAGTGGCTGAGGTTTTTTGGGTTTAGCAGCCCTGGCAGGTTGCTGCTGAGCACTTGGAGAAGCCCATTTCCACGTGCCCTCAAAGTAGAATGGCAGCTTTCCATTGCTACCACTGTCTGAGGGTGTGTGTGTGCACTGTGGAGAAAAAAAAGATGTTAATTCAAGCTAATGAACTTCAATTGAAATCTTAGTCATGCCAGAGCAGGTTTTAATCTTCTCATGAACTAACCTATTGAGTTAAAAATGAAGAGTTTACCTTCACAGCTAACACTTTCAGAAACTGCAGATTGCTTTGCCCTCCTTTTAAATATAAGGTGTCTGCCTGGAGTTAGGCTTGGTTTTTGGAGTTTTTTTAGGAGGGAGACTTTGTTTTGTATAGTGAAAGTGTTGGTTTTGCCCTTTTGGCTAGAAACATGTTCAAGATTTTTAGGTCTTATGTGCTCCCCTCAGACTCTCAGTTTTCAGGTTCTCTACCTGCTGCCCATCTCTCTGTCACAGCACTTTCTTGGCTAATACATCTCACTAGAAGATGTTTCTTGTTTGAATACCTGCTCTGAAGGGTCACTACACAAGGAACAAGGGACTGCTGTGGTGTTAGGTGCTTACCTTCTATAGCCCTTTTAGCTCAGGCCAAGTTAAAGTCTAAAGGAAATGTGAGTATATTAATGAAATGCAAAATAGACAAAGTCAATGCAAATGATGTTCATAGTGATTGTAGTGTTCAGAGCTCCAGATTATTGATCCTTTCTCAGCACATACATTTGACTTCTCCCTCCTTTCTCTGTTACTACGTGTTTCCTTTTCCCTGTAAGAGTAACTGCTGGCTGCCCTGGTATATTTGTATCCTATACATGACTGAACTATTAAGAAGGTGTTTGCCTGCTCTCTTCCACTTGTAAAGCAATGCATTTTAAGTCTTTGCTTGCCTTAGACCTTGTGATTCCCATCAAAGTAAATAAGCAACTTCATTTTATGTAACGTTTTTGATATATGAGGCTTATTCAGGGCTTCTGAATGTGACCAGCTCCTGTGATACCTTTTAGGCTGGAATGGGGAGAATCTGGGGGAGGGAGGAATCAACTCAGAATTTGATGAGTACTGCTGTAGAGTCCATTGATCTATTCATGTGAAGAGCTTACTCACACCATCAGTGTCAAAACTTTTTGCTAGTAAGTTGATCACACACTTGGCTAGTAGAGACAGTGAGCTTTCTGAGCTGTTGTTATTGAGAGCCTTCTCTTGATGAGCTTTAAAAAGGGAGTAGCACCTTCTTCTGTCTTGGCTGGTAAGTATATCTTCATAAAATGCAGGTAGAGAGCTACTTCAGCAAAGATCACCCATGCTTAACAAGCTGCTGTATGCTTAACAGGTTATACTTCAGCTTTTGAGAGCTTTGAAGTAGAACAAGAGTTGCTGTAAGTTGGACAGCTCTACATCACTGCAGCATGTCAGTACAGCAGGAACACCATGTATCTCGTATTAGAATAGTCTACACTTACTGTCTAAAACTGGCAGTAGCTGGGTATCTTCACCTGCTTTGAAAGTAGAGTTAGGGCTCCAGAAATGCTCTGCTAGCCATAAAAGATACCAAACTCTATCCTTTTTCAGCTGGGAAAACCACGCTGTTGACTGGACAACATATTATGGCAATAACTCTTTTTTGCTATAAAGGCCCCTGGAGCTGTGCGCCTCTGACTCAAACCACGTGGTTATGAGTGAGAGTCTAGCAAGAAACAGTATCTGAAACTGTAGTATCTTGAACTAGCAGTTGTCTTGCAATTCCGGTAGATTCAGTGACATAGCCCACTGGAGCTGCTGGTGGAGATTTGGTTGAGGTAGATCTCACTCAGACAGACTTGCCTCCTGCTTTCTAAACGCTCTACAGTGTCTTGTCAGGCTCCTAAGAGGTCCTCAGCACCTCATCACACATCTTCTCCTTCCAATGTGACCCTCTTCCCTTGCTTTCCATCGATATCCATGGGTGCAGCAGTGCCAGCCTGTGGTTTGCCACTGACAACTGAAGGGTTCATGGTGTTTGTGGTGCCCTCTCCCTTTCCTGACATTATCTCCCTGACATGGTTTAAACTGGTCTGAACACGTCTGTATTCTCTTATCTCACTGGCCTGTGGTATGAAATCTTAGTTGCCCCAGATGCCTAGCCACAGACTAATGCTATGAGAGATGTAAAGGGTTAAAATGAGGCATACTCAGCCAATATTTCTTGCTTGCTTGCTCTATTTTTCACTTAGGAATGATTGAAAGGAAGAATGCTTTTGAAGCCTTTGTTGGAATTAAAAGGTTGAAAAAGAGCACAAAATAGGTGAGATGGGTTAAGACTGCTGCAGTTCTTGAAGCGTGATCACATTTCCTTGGAAGGAATTAGAAATAAATGCCTCTTAAATGGCTAAGATGACAGCAAAATAAACAAGTTGAGTTTCTCCACCTGGTGTTGGCTTTACCAGTAACTTTACTGTAGAAATGGGCAGAGCTTATTGCCCATCATCTAAACAAAACCTGGTGAGCTTGTGCTAGCTTGTTCTGGGATGTTTGAGGCTCTGCTTTTCACTGTGCTTTTAGCTACTGGTTTATAGCAATATTGCAAAAGATTCCACCTTGTTTGGACAGGCCATGCCCTTAAATGTACAAAGGAAAAAGGTGAGTGATAAGAAAGAAAAGAAATGAAGGGGGAATAAAAGGACCTAGAAGAGAGAAATCTCTTTCTGTGCCTTGGTAAGGGATCAGAACATGAGTGAGGCATCAGTAACAGCAGGAGTGGAAAAGAAGCACAATTAAGGTCTAATATAATGGTGGGACTTGTGCTTTTTCTCCCTTGCCCCCTTTTTTTTACCTCTTGGCATCTTGCTTGAATTTTTCACATGAAGGATGCTGGAAAGAGGTGGTGGTAACCAAAAACATACATTTGTAGGTTCACCAGTTAGGCGTAGGTTTGACGTATGCTTCTGCACTCTGTTCTTATGTAAATAGCAATTACTGTTATATATAATGAACAATAAATTCAGCAGTTGGCATAGTACACATGAGCTACTGAGCATTGCAAAAATGAAGAAAATCCTGTTGTGACTCCATTTTCGGATAATGATTTTGTCATTGGGGGAGCTAGGGAGAGAGAGACCAAATTCCTCAAGATGTTGTAGCAGCTGGCAAGGTCTCCATGGTTACATCAGCAAGAGATCTGGGAAACCACCAAGGGTAGTTCATTGCTTGACAGGAAAATGTCAGAGGGGAATACTCCTCGGATCATCCAACGATGATCTTAAAGAGAAGCTTTAATTAAAAAAGGGGGATAGAGAAGAGGAAACAAGGTCTGTTAAGAGAAAAATGCTTAAAATCGAATGCAGGTAGTGTCAAAGATGTGCCTAGGATATCTTTAATCACCAGTTTGTGACTGGGCTATGATTAGACTGCAGATTTTGCGAGCTGTTGTCTCTGCTTATTTTGTGTATTTGTGTGGCCTGGCAAGACCAGGGGAATAATCTTATCTGAATGCAAGCGAATGGTCACAGGGGTGGTAGCTAGCCAGGTAAGTCTGTTCCCTCATGAAATGTCCTTTGCTTTGTCCTCATGGATGGAAAGGTTCTGTGAGATTTCAAGACATTGCACTTCCCGAAAAATTACAGTCTTTCTTAACAATGCTGGGCTTAAGTGAAATACTCTCTTAATAAAAAATATAACAAGCTACAGCTGGTTTTAGGTAGGGTATGGATCAGAATCTGTAAATAAGGTTTTCTTTTTGAGAATGCTGACAACAAAGGGAAAATAGCCCTTTTTAAAAGGCTTTATGATTTGTATCAGCTTTGTGGCTAAAATTCAGTACAATGCAGTGAATTGCCTCTTTTCTTCTCTAATGCATTAACTTACAGAGGGCAATTTTGAGCACCACCTGATTGAGTTGCAGGCAGAGCTTTGTGCATATGCTTATGTCTATGCATCCAGATTAAATACCTGCGTTTCACAGCCCTGCTGCAGAGTTTCAAGGTCCAAGTCACAATCTGCTGCCACATGAGAGGAATACGAAAAGAGATCTTTCTCCAAAGGAAATGTAAGCAGCAGTTGAAGATAATCTCACAGCTTGAACAGCCTGGGATGTTTTTAGTGAAATGGAAAATACTGGTTTGCCCAAAATTATACTTTGTTTCATTATTTTGCCTACTTTGGTGATATTTTGGAGGGATAAAGTTTTCTGAAACTTCCGGCTGTCAAACTTAAGCCACCCTGATGGGCTGGTCTGGGGTTAGAGAGATGCAAACTCTGAATTGGGCATAACAGGGAGCTGAGCCTGGGGCATACCTGTCCTACCTGAGTCCCTGCAGTATTAGGCAGCTGGCTATTTTAAATATGAGTCTTTTGGTATTTCTTGTCAGAGTTGATCTACCTTGGACAATTGCAAGTCACCAGCTTATGGAGAGCCTGGCTTTGCTTATCAGTGGTAGAGCATCCAGCTGAGATGTGCGAGCCTCTCACTCCAATGGCAGGAAACCTCTTGGCCCCATCTCCCATAGAGCTGCTACAGATGTGGCCACAAATCACATCTGGGAGATCTGACTTGCATGACTGGAATCTCCTTTTGCATTTCTTGTGCCTCGCTCATCCTGGGAAACTCAAACCTTCTGGAGGATGCTGATGGGCTCTTCATTGGCAGCAGCTCTGCAGATTTGCTCAGCTGTTGCCTGCAGAATAGTTTCCAGATCACTAGATTTCTACTCAAAGGCAGTGATACCTTTTTGCCTGAGCTAAGCATGTGCGGGAAGAGTACTGTGCTTGTGCTGTGCTTGGAGGAGAATCAAATACCATTCTGGTACCTAATTAAAAATAAATGATGTTTTGCTTTCATCAGTGTTTCACCTTTCAAAAGACACTTAGCCCTTAACCAGGTCACTGTTTCTGACCTTTATAGTAAATGAAGCAATCCTATGTTGTCTGAGAGATTGAATACATGACCTGTTCATTTGTTTCTGTCAACTCAGTTTAAAAAAATGACCCCTCCATAGATATATTGCTTCTTCAGATCAAATTCTGTTTGGCTGACTTGTGGAAATGGCAGCCATTAGTGCACTGACCTTTTCTTGAGTGCTACATGTGCCACGCTCGCTGTTTTCCTCTCCTTATCAGAGGGCATGGCAGGGGAGGGGAGCTGAAACAGGAAGAGAGGGATGTGCTCATTTTCACCTCCTCCCTACTCTGTCATATCCTCCACTGTCTGTGATCCGTCAGAACCTGAATACAGTCCCAGGAATTCCTGGGCTCTAAGAAATTATTTGATTTGGTGGTATCAGAGAAGCAATAACCCAAGTGACACTTTGTGAAATCAAGTAATGCTTGGTCTCAGAACCGCTTGTTCAGCTTCAAAAGCCCTGAGTTCACACTGTCCCAAATCCGAAAGATTCTGGTTGCCATTGCCTGGTGCTGCCTGCTGCCAGCAGCTGAGGTCCTCCTCAGCTTAAGGGATTTAAGTTCGTAGCTGTGACTCCTTCTCCCACCACTGGTTCATATTCAACAGAGAGCGCTGGGGTCAAATGCTCACCTGATTGTGTGCTGTCTAGGGATGTGTGTGATAGCTGTTCATCTGTCACTAAGAATTTTCTTACCTAGGTGTAGATCCCATCAATAGTCATGATGCATATATTTAAAACCAAGAAGTTAATATTTCTGTTATAAACTGGACAAAGGCTCTTTTTAGTAGTTTTGTGGTGCCTGAGCAGTGGAAGAAGAAAATTTTCCGTATCAGTTAATTTCTGGTCTAGTTAAATCCTAATTTTATTGCTCTAAAGCACTTAAATACCGTTACCTTTCCCACTGTACTTATCCAGGGCTTTTAACTAAGCACTTCAAAATAAAGTAGTGTAAGTATTCCCCTTGGTGTGCTCAACCCTCCAAATGTTGCTGACAAATCTGTTTCCTTGTGTTTCGTTGCCTGTCCGTTTCCTACCGAACAGATTCCACGTGGGACAGGCCATTTCTAAGCTCACACTGCTCCTCATCCAGGACTGGGGATTGGAGGCAGCAATCTCAGATCTCTAAACAGGGTTTTTTTATTTTCTGCCTTTATCTTCAGAGCCTCATTCTGAAAATCATTAAAGTGAAATGAAACCTCATATTTATTCTTTTCATGACTCGGAGGGAATAATAAAAATTCATACAGAAAATTATTGGTCTCATTCAATAGTGCTAATGTCTCAGCTGAATGCCATTCCAAACTTTCTTTCTGTTCTCTATGTAGTGGTATCTGAGTCTGCTTGTCAAGACCACTGGAGCCTTTCCATTTAACAACTCCCCTGCTACTTAAGAGATCTTAACATCAGTGCCGAGTTTTGATCCTTTCTGCTCTCTGAGTGCTGTCGATTTTGAGGCCTTGCTTGCACGTGTGGAAAGGTTGCAAGTTGGAGGTGTTGGACTCAGTAGTAGTGTGTCATTGTGTCGATGGCAGCTTTCCTAACATTGCTTTTTCCACTTCTGCTGCCCTGAGTTCCTTCTGTGTCCAGATGCAGGAGCACTGGAACCCTCTGGAGTGATGTGGCTGCGAGTTTTACTGGTGCTCATGAGAGCTCTTCCTCAGGACACCCTCAATGGCAGCTCCCATAGCTCTTTACAGAAATGAAGCTTTCCATGCTCCCCGTGTGTGTTGACCATCCTGATAATGAGCTTTCCTCTGCAGCTGAAGTGTCCTTCAGAGTTGCTTTGGAGAGAGCTACTCCTCTGTCTCATCTGGCAACAACCGGTGACCCAAAAGGACTGTTTTGAAAGGACCGGCCACTTGCTGATCCTGCTGCTCTTGCAGAACGAGGCCGCTGTGGAGCTTTATTCTGGCAGGGTCTTGGTGACATTTCAGTCACTTGCATCTTGTGGAAACTCCAGGCACGGTTTTTTTCCTCACTCTGTAAATTTGCAGATGGGTAAGGACTGCAGTTGTTATCTTAGCAGAATTCCTGTTCAGTGAAAATCAGTCAGGAAAACTTCACATGATTCTTGACATAAAGTGGGCAGAGGTGCCTCACCCCCAGAGGACACTCGTTTTCCTGGACCAGCAGAGACTATTTTTGATGTGGGAGTGATCAGTGTAGAGCAGGTGTGTTCTGCCATCACTAATGAGTACGTATGAGCTGGGGAAGGGAAATCACACAGAATCACAGAATATGAGGAGTTGGAAGGGACCTCGAAAGCTCCCCCAGTCCAACCCCTGCCAGAGCAGGATCACCAGAGCAGTCACACAGGAGCACGCCCAGGCACGTTTTGAATGTCTGCAGAGAAGGAGACTCCTCAACCTCTCTGGGCAGCCTGGGCCATGCTCTGCCACCCTCACAGTAAAGAAGGTTTTCCTCATCTTCGGATTGAACCTTCTGTGCTCCAGCTTGCTCCCATTGCCCCTTGTCCTGGCATTGGACATCCCAGAGCAGAGCCTGGCTCCTTCCTCCTGACGCTCACCCTTTACAAATTGATCCTCATGAATGAGGTCACCCTCAGTCTCCTCTGCTCCAAGCTCAAGAGCCCCAGCTCCCTCAGCTGCTCCTCATAAGGGAGGTGCTGCAGTCCATCATCATTGTGGCTCTGTGCTGGACTCTTTCAAGCAATTCCCTTTCCTTGAAATAATAGATTAAACAGACGGTGCTCACTCCCACTGCCTATAAGGACAAAAGCCAGAAGGGTTTGCAAAAGGGATAAAGCTCTTGGTGGAATCTGGGAAACATGACAGACCACACTATAAATTGTCCTGCAAAAATACCTTCCTTGATTTAATAATTCAAGTGCTTTACCTATGTTTTGAAAAAGTCACTAGATTCTCCTGGTTGTCTTAAAAACATCTGAAGTTATTGATCACAACTTGTCTGCTTGTCTTGTGTGCTCAAACTCATTAGTGTAGCAGAAACACCTAAAGCAAGACAAACTAAACTGTGACTTGATTTTTCTCTCTTGAGCTCCTAACTAGCAGCAGGGGCTTACGGAATACTGGCTCATTGAATGACGTTTTGCAAATGTTTGTTTTGATATTCCTAATTAGAATTAGCATGTTATTGGCAGTCAACCCTGAGCAACATTTGGAGCGTGATCGCATAACTTCCCTTCGGTGTTTTGTTGTGCACCGTGTGTGGGAGTTGTGCCAGGAAAAGAAGCAGTCTGAGTTTAGAGCTAGGGTCTCATGTCTGCCTTTCGTTACCTCATCATTTACCTGATCATTTCTCTCCACTTTATTTTAATTACTATTTTTTGAATGACATTTAGTCAAGTCTATCCAGCAGAGGTGTAAAGCCAACTTGTAATACTACCAGTAGTAGCGCTGGGTTACTGGGCTGATGGGTGAACAGTTTCTGTATGTGCATGTAATGCAGACTACACTCAGTGCTGTTCTACCAGTTCTCATGGGTTTCATTACAAAATGTCACCCTGCTTTCTTTTAAAGATTCTTTTCTGAGACACAAGGAAAAGACAAGACCTTGTGGGACCAACATACAGGAATTTGGAGGGTCACCATTTCAATGTGGTGCTACAGTGCATCTAGTTTTCTGCAAACATCTTGTCTGTCTCCCCCAGTAATTCTAGGTATGTTGGGCAGGAGAGAGTTTCATTTCATTGCGTTCCTGTTAATTTGGCATTAATCCTTGGCATGCACTCCGTGAACATGTATGTGTAGGTAAGGTATATCAGAAAATGCTCAGTTCTTGGGGGGAAAGGTTGGCAATCTTTGGACTCTTTGCTAGGTCTTGTGATGCTCAGTATGTTCATAAACAACTCGGAAAAGGAGGTGAGCATTAAAGCAATAAAACCGGTTGATGTATGAAGTTATTTGGGTTTGCAAGGACGAAGGCTGACTGAAGGTCTACAGAATGATCTTATAAAACTGAGTGAATGGACGTTAAAATGGCAGACGAAATTCAGCGCAGACAAAAGCAAAATGATGCACTATAGGGAAACAGTGCCATATGTACCCTAGCTATCCTTTTTGTGTGTGTGTGCTGAGAGAAGCTGAAGAGACAGAGTAGATTAAGTCCTGGATTCCAGTTCAAGACTCTGTTTTTCTAATTCTCTTCATCAGCGATCTAGTCCTGTTAGCACTGGTTTCTTCTGTGCTCATCGCATGACCTTTGAAAAGAGGTTGTGTTGCAAGAAATGCCAATTAAGGACCTCATTGATCGTTAATATAGCCAGCATATGGGTGCAAAGTTAACATAGTGAACCTCATCACTGGCTCTTGAGCACTTCAGAGTGATGTAGCGGGGTGTCCCATTAGCCCTCACTGCTGACTCGGTATCTTTCATTGAACTTGGTATTAAAACATGGTTATGTTGAAGAAGAAAATTGTGGGACGTCCTATTCAGAATAGACTTTGTTGTCTGTCTGTTGAACTCATTACTTGGGGTGTCAATGGACCAAGCCCCAGGCCACAGTGGAAATAGAGCAAGAAGAATGAAGAAAAGCAGTGCTTTCTAGTCCTGGCCTAAGCAAACCTCCCCAGTTGTAGCACAGTAATGAGTTTATTAAAAAAGATGTACGAGAGCAGTAAGTAGTGCGATGGCAACTGTTTTTCATACCTGACCTTAGCCAGATGTAATTTGGATAGACGTACATAACGTTAACGCAGAGAATTTAATTTTGGTTGGGATAAGCATGGTTTGAGCATTCCATGGTATCTTAATTCACAATACTAATATATTCCATATTCTCGTAAGGGCCTTAAACGTAAAGTTTTGCTAACAGATGTGCAACAGATTGAGTTGGGAACAATCGAAGAGTAGTCAAAAGAGCTGCTTTGATTGTAATTTATAACAGGCATATAGATTCAAATTTAAAAAAGTATAAGACTGTGTGCCTTCTATCGCTTGTGATTCACAGGCAGTTACCACCAGTTCCCATTAATGGAAAATTATGATGATTTACATAATGCTAATATCTGTTCATTATTTAAATCCTTAATTATGTGTGCAGCCGTGTGGTGCAGTGAAATAATAAAAGGATAATAAATGCAGAAAGTAATGGTTCTTTCAAGCAGTTGGAAGTCAGGTGGCTATTACATTAAAAGAAAGAAGATAAAAATCACAGTTGTCTCATCTCTTGTGGTCTTGTTATGGGTATTGGAAGGGAAAGGACTGTCATTAATATTGCCTTAAGATTTGGGTCCTGGCTCAACTCCTGACTTTTGCAATATACCTTCAGATCTCCATTTTGATCTCCTATTTGATACGAAAACTTTCTCAATATCATATGAAAACTGGATGTTCCTTAGAAAAATCAAATCCTAACTTGTTCTTCCCGTTAGCACCGCTTACTCAGAGAGCTCAGAAGTACATTTGTAGGTTTTCCTGGTCTGTGCTTTTCTTCTGCTTCTTCAGATTCCTCAATGAATGTCACGGGCTACAGGTCATGAGCATCATGTCATTGCTGCTCTGTTGAGACCTTCTCTGTTAGCTTCATCTAAGCCCCATTGATCCTGTGAGCACCCGCTCACTATTGATCACTTTACTATTTGTCTGTGAACTGATTCTTCATTAATGCAAATCTCTGCTGTCCTGGAATTTTAATCTCGTTTCATATCTATGCTGAATTTGCATACCAGCTGGAGCTCAAAAATGGAATTGTATTTGTCCTAGGTGCGTTTTGTGATAGCGGAGTTGAACATTGCATTGATGGTTTGCTGTGGGTGGTGTGGTTTGTGGTGTGGTGGGGTTTTTTTTTTAGTTGGCAGGCAAGAATATTTCTGAGAACAATTGGTGGACTATTGAACACTTCATAGATTAGTGTGGGGGTACTCTTCCAGGAAAAGAAATGGGATATTAGTAAGAGTGAATGGTGAAAAAGAGCTTTCTTAGGCAAAGAAGAAGGTAGCTCAGGAGTTGCCCATCAATTTTCAACACTTCCATTTAACTTCAAAACATAATAATTAGAAGTCTGTGCTTGTCAAATATTAACGATCGAAGTCCTGTTGTCAGACACAAAGCTACTATTGCAATTAAGGAGATGAATAGCTTCCAGGTTGCTAATGATACACAAAAGGGTTGTGTAGCTGGTACTGCCTCTAAAATTCAAGAGTCTGATCTGTCACTGGTGTCAAATGGGTAACTGCTGTTGGCGCTCCTGAAATGGGATCATTACCTTCTTATGTCACTGCATGGCTGAGAAAAATGGGATGTGCCATTTTGTGACTTGGGCGGGCAGTTACTTCCATTGGGCTTGTCCTGACTGGTATTTGCTGCTGGGTCTGGTTCCTTCCCAGTTTTGGAGGCATGCATGTTGTGTACTGGCAGGCAGGGGAGGTCGATGGCATCGTTTTGGTACCAGAGGGCAGTCTCTTGTGCAGGTGTTGCTCTCCTCAGCAATTTTCTTTGGACATTGAGCAGCACAAGGAAAGATTAGGATCATTCTGAAGCACAAAGTTTCACAAAATTAGGTTGCTTGGACAGTCCCAAAGAGACAAGAAAGTTTTGCTGTTCAGTGGCAGAGGTTATCTCCAAAGGCTCTGTCTTTATATGAGACAATTGCCACAGGCAGGGACATTTGATTATTTGCGTGCAAGTAACGCTTTCGTACGCTGTGATTTGAGAGTCTATGCTGTGGAGGAGTAGGAGGATGTAGCAATGGCTACATACGTGCATCTCTTAACTGTTCCTACATTCATGCCTGCCATAGGTTTAGCTGGCAATGTTAGTTGCATCAGATCTCTTCACGCTTTGCTATTAACCTCAGCGGGTCTGGATTAGGTCTCAAAATACAGATTCCAGTGAACATCCTCTTTGGCCCAAGATAAGAAAGCAAGATGCAGTATTTGGTCTCTTGGCTGCTTCTGATCCCCTCCATCACAAATGGCATCTTCCTCTCAGGTGCTAATTCCCAGCAGCTACAGAGACAGCAGTTGGGGCATAACTGCAGAGACCCTGCAGAGTTTGGAAAGGTCCTTGCCACAGTGCTTTTACAACCCTAGTGCCATTAGCTACCATTTGTTCTACTTGGAATAGAGATTATAGCCACCAAAAATCCTGTATGAGAGAGAATGCTCAGATTCCTATGCACTTGCAAAGAAGCATCATTTGGAAAATCCAGTAGAGCTGTTTTTGCAACCGTTTCTTGAATGTGCTTCTTCAGTATCCCAACTAAATCCCACCCTACTCATTTTTAGAAGAGAATCCACTGCTTTACTGTTAAATAATCATATTCAGTACACGATGGTGTCTGCCCCAAGCAGTAAAGATACAGAGAGTGTGTTTTGGCCTGTGTTACCCTCAAATTTAGCAGAGTACATTGTGTGTTTGGGGCTTGGGAGTTCTTGAGAGCGTGATGGGCAAAGAGGAACTGAAAGGGATGCGAGGTTAGCTTGTTTTACCTCAATGAAAGAGGTAGGAAGATGTGTCTAGAAATCTCTCCCAATCTGACAGCTTTATGGCTCTGTGCTTCTGGTGGGGCTGCATGAACAACCTGTGAATTGACCCTGAAGCTGGCTGGCAAGTGCAGTATAAAGAACAGAACATACACGATGGGTGTGCGCAGCGCCTCTGTACAACACGTAATGCAGATGTACCATAGTAGAGAGGCTGTTGAATGCTGCGGCAGAATACCTTAAATTCTGGTGACTGATCTTTTTGTGCCATGGTCGTTGTGTATTAGGCCTTTTTTTTTGGAGCATTCCCAGAATAACTTGGAGAAATAGATGCTGCAGACAGCTTCTGTTGGTTTGATAACATCTCAGTAGGAAATTAAAAGCACCGAACAGTTCTCACTAGAAAATGACCTAAAGGTCTGTAAGCTTGGCTATAACAAATGGGACTTTACAGTGAGAAAGGGAACAAAGACTCCCTTACTGCAATAATGCTCTGAAACTGCCCTCTGCGAGGTGACAAAGACCTGCACAAGTCCCATTAGAGAAGACTGCCTATAACTGGTTTTGCTACAGCAGATTTCCAGTGTACTTTCACATAACCCTCTGCTTTACTGGGGTTGCGCTGGCTGGCAGAAAGCTTGACAGCAGATTCGATGACTGATATGTCTGGTTTATTCAAACATTTTATTTTATGCTTGCTCCAATCAGCCGTTGAGGAATGGATTAAGATTCAAGTACCATAGGATTGCTTGGATGGAAATAGGAGTTCTCTAAATGTCATCTTCTATGGCATTAAATTGACTGTTTAAAGGGCTGGGCCTTTGGTTCAGCCCTTCATTGAACCTTGGTTTCTGCTGATTGAAACCTTTGCTGAGGACGTAGTATAGAGAGCATATGTAGCAGCTCAAACTTTGCGATTGCCGAGGGCTATTTAGAAACCCGTGCCCTATTTTGAGAAGGGATTTCTGCACCAAGCGCTCTGAAGTCCTCGTGTCCTTCACGTCGCCTTGAGCTGCCTTGTGTCACAGAAATAGCCTCCTAATACGTTTAGGTGCTGAAAGCAAAACTTCAGAGCAGTTCAGGGATCAGAGCCCTAAAATGTCATTAGAAAAAGCTGCTGGCTGTATGCAGGCACCAAAGGTGTTGCCTTTTTGAGTACTGGCCCTTAAGGGAAGCACCACTGGGACTGGCGTCCAGGACTGACCCAATTGAAGGAACTGTCCTTGCTTCACACTCCAAGTGCCATCTCTTAGATTCTTTCTAACTTTCCTTAGGATTTCTTGTGCAGAGCACTCGCTGGGAGATGGGGAGACCTTCCTCAGCTTGAGAGGAATTTAAATCACTGTTTTCGCCACTCTGTTTTTTGTATCAAATTGCCTTGATGTCTGAAATTTCTTCCCCTGTGCAAGGGAAGTTTGAAATACGCGCAACCCAAGCCTATTCAAAATATTTCCCCCTATTTTTTTGTATTGTTTTGGGGGAGTCCACCTCAAACCTCCCGACAGATCAGTTGTTTACCCCAGCTTACCCCAAAATTTCTGCATTTCTTTTTCCCCTCTATTGCCCTTCCCACAGTGAGCTTATAGAGGTTGAGGCAGAGGATTCTCAGCTTTGCCCTGAGGCATTGTGCCTATTTCCACTGCAGCACAAGATGATTTTAAAGGTCATTTCACCAGGATGCTGTGGCCTGCATTCTCCTCCAGGCTTAAAGATAGGGCGTAAACAGTGACGTTCATTTGCAACCCCTCTAAAAGTTACAGGGTTCCTTATCTCGTGAATGAGAGAAAAAGATGCTAACACTTCTGGCTGCAGATGTCAAAAAGAAGCTCCCTTTTCATAAGGAGATATATGGTCTTCTGTATAAGCCCTGAAGAGGAACTTCCCATTTATGCTTAATTTTTCACAGCCACTTACTGCAGCAGTGGAGAAAATGAGAAGGAATTGACTTAATGGAATCCATCCCTGAGTCTCAGCTCTTGAGCTGTGGAAAAGAAAAAGACATTGAGCCTCCATCATATACTGAGTTTAGTCTGAGAATGTGAGTCTTATCCATGAATATCTTGATCCTTTATTTTTCCCCTGAGCTCTAAGGCTAACGCTTTTGAGCTATATAGACCCTGCTGCTTAAGTCCTCTGTGCTTATGTGGTAAATGTGACGTAGATGCTTTGAGGTAGCCAGAGTGTAGCAGAAACTCTGACTGGGTGCCCATGGAGGATTGGGCAGTGAGCCTGAAGCTTATCCCATCTATTGCTGTGTACTTAACTGGGAGTGCTTTAGCTGTAGCAGTGGGAGTGCTTCTGCCTGGCTCCTCTCATCCCTCTATTAACAGAGAAACAGGACATGGAAAGCAGTTCAAATCTCTGGCCCCTCCAGAGGGTGATTCAGCACACCTTTTTCTCTCTTTCTCCACATTGATTCTCATTTAACTGTTTTTAATTAAGCACCTGAAGTTAGGTGGGACAAGTACAAGTCTGAGCATCCTCCCTTTTCACCTGACCTCTGCAAAGGCTGATTACACCAAGTCCTTGTGCTTCTGACAGCTTTCCATGCCACATCTTGCAGAGTCCCGTGCCCATCCCAAGTCCTAGTCTGTCTCTCTTGGTTGTCAGTCTGGCTTATACTTCTTGCAAAATATATGTTCTACTGAGCAGTGCTTGTTTTACTTCTTGGCGGAGGGATCACTCAAAATTGCCTAAAAATATTTGGCAAGCTAGCGATCAAAATTTGTAGCGCGATTACTGCTTCCACAGACAAGCTGCTGTTAGATCACTTCCCAAGATCTTGCACAGTATTCACAGAAAAGTGAAGACAGGACGCCAATTGGAATAACAGAACCGCCTGTGGGAATATTCCCGTCCATTGGCAAAGCTTTAACTCCCACCAGGATTAGAGTCTTTTATCAAAGCACTCAGAAAGGAAACATATTGTATGTAGCGGAGAAGCAGAAGTAGGAACTCAGAGCAAAGAACAATGTCAGGCAGTATCTTTCCAAACCCTTATTTTGCAAATATTTTCAGCAAGTGAAATGAGGTTACCTCCCTCCACAAGCTCCTCTTACTGTTCTGGCTGGGATCTGGGGAGCAGAGCCAGTGGGACTGACAATTGGCTACTTTAAGATGCTGCCTGCTCGGTTTCCTGCAGAATAGCAACAACAAAATCATCCTTTACCCATTCCTTATTGTTCATTATTTACTGATTTCTTGAACAAAAGATAGGTCATTTCTTGGAGACGGGGCTACAGAACTCCAGGGTACCACACTAAATGTTCATTATCCCCTTGGTATCAGGAAAAGTTGTATGAAATAGACAGTAACATCATTTCTTGTTTAATTACTCCCTTTTAAGAGAAGCTGAGACGTTGGAAAGCAATGCTAGATATTGTTTTTATGCCATTACACAAAACAACCAGAGCATCCAGGGAGCTTTCTTGCTATGTAAGTGTAGAAAACTCATCCTCGTTGCTTCTCCTGACCTGCTGCCCTTGGTCAGCAGGGAAACCTGTGCCTCCAAAACTCTGTTTGCCTGTACTAGTTCACCAGGGAAAACAGCACTATTCAACAACACTTTTATGGTTCCTCAGATATTTCATTATAATCCTGGTCACACAATCACTTGCCAGGAGAATCCAGCAACCAGAGAAAGTGTGTCTTCTAGCAAGTCTGGTCTTGATGTGAAAACAAGGGCCATGGAGTCGGCAGGCACAGGTTTAAGAAACACAGCATAGTTTGTTCTTTATGTTACCACACCTGAAACAATACCTAAAACCGGAGTTACCAGGATTTACTCAGAACACAAGTGTGGAGATGTTACCTTTGAGAAAAATAGGACATGACTTAAAAACCAAACAAGTTACAATCTGGAGGAAGTGGATCGTCAGAATGTAAAGCATTCACATTACTCAGAGCTGAGTCTAAAAAAGGTTGTCAAGAGCTCCTGTGCTAGCTAATAAAATACAGCAATGGGTAATACAGTGAAAGCAGTGAGTAAATGCTGTATTTGCAGGGTGAGAAATGCTTTGCAGTGCGTGTTGGAAGGCTTAATTTGAGCTGTACGTAATGCAAGGCTCCACATTAATTATAATCACCTGAAGATGGACCTTGCTCAATTTCTCTAATAAGAGATGCTTAGATGGGTAGGCTTTTAAGTTCTTATTTAGGTGCTTAAATATATAATAGCAAAATTGGTGGAAAATTGGAGAAGATGCAGGAAACAACCATGAAAAATGGACTGAGGGCTGGGGAAAATGCCTACAGTGAGCGATTTAAAGAGCTCCATCTGTTCAGCTTACGAAAAGGACTGGGAGGTGACCTGATTGCAGTCGAAGGACCTTTATGGGAAGAAGGAACCAGGCAGTAAGAGGACCCTTTAATCTCACAGTATCTCTATAGTATCTGTACATCATGACTTCCCAGGACGACTAAGTGTTAGAATTACAGCTGACTGGGAATTTTCTGATGAATTCGGGTTTTGAATTGAAACCCAAAGCAGAAGCACCCTTTCAAAAATTATCCGTGCTGGTCAGATACAGGATAGAAGATTCCCTAAATTCAAGAGGGTCTCAAGGTAGGGAAACTATTCCCTATAGGGGAAATGCCAGGGAAGCTCTTCATGCTGATCATTGCGCTGTAAGCAGAGTAGTCAGCTCTCACTACTTCTGATAGAAACTGCTGTCTGTGAGGCCCCTAAAGGTGATTTTATAATGTGATGTAACGCTTATCGTAAGCTACCGGTTGCACTCTACATAGGACAGCGTTCATTAGAGAAAATTTCCTCTTCAGGCTGCAGCTTCAATATTTTATGTATGCACCAATGTTTCAGCAAACAGCTTGCTTTTGCCACTATGTAAATAAGGCATATTTTCCTTGTAAATAAAATATTGATTGATCTAACAGGAAAGGGTTGGATATATATTGCATACTGGCTCTAACTAAGAACAGAATGTCCGTGACAGCAGAAATAAAAATTACATGGTATTTATATAAGAAAGAAAGGTGCAACATTCTGTGAAGAGCAAAGACCACCCTTGGGAGAAGACTGTCAGCAAATCTGGTTATTTAATGTATAAAACAGTGCGTGCAAACCAGAACAGATTTAGATCTAAATATCAACTTAATGTCTTATTTCAGGAGGGTTTTGAGCAATAAGGCTTGGCATCTGTAAGCTAACAGCTATCATGGGATGATACTTTCTATGAGAATTTATGAATTATGAATTTTCCCTTTTGATATTATGAGGTAGAATAGATTAGTCCTGTTTCTTACTACAGTAAACAAGGAATGTGTCTTTCTCAACTTTACAGCTTCTGCTACGTATTGTAACTTCTTCTTCTCCCTACAGAAAGATATCCCAAAAGAAAATTGTGTTTGTTAGGGCACCCCAAAATAAAGGAACTCTGGGCTGTGTTTATAGTTACGTTCTTGAAACCTTGCGCATTAAAAGATGGTGAATAGCTGGGTTTTAGACACTCTGGTCTGGTGAAGCTCAAGTAGCTGTGGAGGGTTTGGTTGTGTTTATTCATCAAAGGTGCAGGATCAGGCTGGGGTAACCACACAAAGTCACCCCCTGTTCCCAGTAGTCTTTACAATTGTGGTCCTTCTCATGCTTTAAAGCAATAAAAGAGCAGCATAAGGATTTCAGCAGAGCTGCAACGCTAAGACAAGGTAAGCCAAATGATCTGGTTGTGTGCTGGAAGTTTTCAAGGAACCTGAGGGAATTAAGTGCCCAATGGCCATTGGAGAGCAGTAAAAATGGGGTTCTTATGATCAAGAAGTTTCGAAAGTTTTTTATTTAAGAAGCTTTTTTTTTACATCAAAAATGGCACATCTGCCTGGCTTTCTCTCCTTTTTGATCATCCTGAGGCATTTTTGTCCATAGTGTTGAGCTCAGTCCAAAGGGGATTACTTTGCAAGACAGATGTCTTGGCACTGCAGATCAAAGAAACACTACTTCTGCCTCCAAAACGGACGTTATCTTTACTGAGCAGGGCATCACAGGAGGCTTTGTTAGAAGCACAGAACAGTGACCAGAGTTGCTTTAAATCTGCTTCTTTCCAAAGATTAAGGAAAAAATATTGCCCCCAACTGCAGCCAGTTGGGTCAGCAGTTCAAGAGTTGGGCTTTTCTCCTTTAGCCAAGCCTACTGGGAACCACAGACCTGTGCTGAGACCACAGCAAGCATAGCCTGCTGTCTTGCCTTCATCATCAAGAGGATGAAGCTGCATTAATTTGGTGGATCCAATTGCTCAGTTTTCTGTGTTTTCCCCATGTAATTCCTTTGTTGCAAGTATTTCAGTTTGGTAGCATAGGAGGTTCCAAGATAACATGAGGAAAAACTTCTTTACTATGAGGGTGCCAGAGCATGGCCCAGGCTGCCCAGAGAGGTTGTGGAGTCTCCTTCTCTGCAGACATTCAAAACCCGCCTGGCCATGTTCCTGTGTGACTGCTCTGGTGATCCTGCTCTGGCAGGGGTTGGACTGGGGGAGCTTTCCAGGTCCCTTCCAGCTCCTAAGATTCTGTGATTCCCAGAAGTTTATGCTTTGGGAAAGGGTTGGACTAATTAATAGATGTCAATTTGCATCCTTGGCATTGTCTGAGAGTCCTCAGCACCTCTTTCAAAGGAGTATTCACAGCATCACAGAATCACAGAATATCAGGAGTTGGAAGAGACCTCAAAAGCTCATCCAGTGCAACCCCTGCCAGAGCAGGATCACCAGAGCAGTCACACAGGAACACGGCCAGGTGGGTTTTGAATGTCTGCAGAGAAGGAGACTCCACAACCTCTCTGGGCAGCCTGGGCCATGCTCCATAACCCTCACACTGACAAAGTTTGTCCTCATGTTCAGGTTGAGCCTCCTGTGCTCCAGCTTGCTCCCATTGCCTCTTGTCCTGCCATTGGACATCCCAGAGCAGAGCCTGGCTCCTTCCTCCTGACATTTGCCCTTTACAAAGGGCAAAGAAAAGCCTCAGTATTAGTCAGGAGTGTTACTGCCTTGACAAACCTGGCTTTACCACAGGAACGTGTTTCCTCCTAAGTGCTGCTTTGACGCTTGCTTTTTCATTGCACGTGGTTGAGGTGTATGTGAGGGCCTGAGCATCAGGTGGTGTAAGCGAGTTCAGCTCCACTGCCTTGGTAAATTTGGGTCTGTTTCTCTTCAACGCGAATCTAGCTCAGTGGTTGTAGCAGAGCAGTAGGATGGTTTCTCCTTGTTAGTTATTTGTTTTCACTCTAAAACGGTTCTGAAAACTATTCAGAAATAAAGACCTTTTGCATCATCACGAGTTCTGCATTTCGAACGCGTATTAAAATAAAGTTGCTGTGAGATTGCAGGCGAGTTTAAATACAGCTTTGAGAGTGAAATGAAAGCTCTGGAGGGTTGTTTTTCCTGCTTAAATTAAATTCCATTATAATTTTAATAACAACAACAAGAAAGAAATATTATATCAGAAAGAGATAAGTACCTGGGGTCTAGTCCTACTGGAATAAAGCGTGGTGTTTTTCCTTCCTTGATTAAGCTTTTTTTGTGTTCTTGTGTACACTTTGAAAGAATTTAAAGATAGTTTTGCCCAGGATTATTTTTATTCTTGGGAATAGCTCAAAGATGTGGCAGGAAATTTTATTTATGCATTAGCAATACCCAGTTGCCTGCAGCCTTTTCTTCTATTCCCACCTTGCTGTGGAAAGCTGCTGATTTGGTTTGGGTTGCTTGTAACTCTGCTTCCTTCTGAATGTCCAAACTCATTACCTGTTGAAGTCTGTCATCTTGTTTTTAAAGAAATAGGCTCTGGAATTTTAGTGGTTTTAGGTGAGTTTGAAGGAAAAAATAAAGTTCCCATAAAAGCTTTTTTCAAAGAGTTTTGAAAAAGAGCTTGGTGGGGATCTTTGTGCTTTTCTAGTAGTTTCTGTTCACCTTCTGTATCGGCCTCATTTCCGGAGCTGATGATAATTGATTACAGCCTCTGTTTCAGTTAATTGGTAAAAAGATGTGCAGACTTATTTCCTATAGCAACAAATCAGATACTACTCTTAAACAGCCTTAAGAAAACACACTGGTATCCCTGTGCCTCGTCGCAGGATTCGCATCAAGGCCTGGGTGACCTTGTCAGCTCTGTCTGCATTAGAGACCCTTTAAACTGCCTGGGAGACCAGAGCTGCTTGGAGGGGAAGGATGGCTCCTGAAGGGGATACTTCCATCTCCTGCTTTTATCTTTCCAGGGAGGCAGACTTGGGAGGGCTGGAGCCATTCTTGTGGTTGTCTATGTGATTTTGGGTACGTGGTTTGGGAGAGTGTATGCCACTGAGTGCCCTGGTAGCTTGAGTGGCTGGGCTTGTTTCATTCCACAGAGCTGAGGGTGTCTCTGAAGTCTGTGTCCTTCTGTTGTTGCAACACTCCATAAATCAGACGAAATTATGCTACTTTAGCAGCCTTTTGTGCTAAATAGATCTAAAAGAGATTCTGAAGTACTGCTGTGGTGGTCAACATATAGGAAAGAGGATTGCATTTCGTTGGCATTTCAAGCCTTCCTTGGAAAGGAAGGTGGAGGGAGCCAGTACAAAATGGAAGCCATTACACCCTGATCTCTGGGGGTGAGATCTGCATCTGCAGAAAAGATCTGAGATTTGCACAGGCTTGGGAATAGCAGCATTGAAGTATTTTACAAAGCACAGACATTATTGGTGTTGTCAGCAAGGCAGTCTTTACTTTGTGGAGGTGATCTCAAGTGAGATGGCATCTCCCGCCACAGTGACGGGTACGACGTGGCAATTACTTTGTAAGGATATTTATACTTTTCTGTTTTGAAAGAGTATTGAGACGGTATCTGCTTTAGTGACTGCAGAGTGCTCTGGTTCTCTGCTGAGGGAGAGCATGTAGCTCGAAAAACTAAATAGCACTTTAAAGCTCAGATCACAAAGGTCTTGCAGCATAAGAAATCACTGTGTTTCCTGAGTAAAAATGTCCTGAAGGGAGGCCAGATGTTTATCTTCTTTCTGTTGTCTGTATTTATGTCCTTTGCCTGATCTGAACAGGCTGAACGCTGAGGACAAACACAGACAGTGACAATGCCCATATTGCAGTGAGCATTTACTGAAATACTTAGGAAGTGACTTTTATGGGAAAGGATTTTTTTTTTCTTCTCTTAAATGTCATGATTTCCTGCATTCCCTTTTAGAAGGGGTTTCCTTGGACTCGCCTTTCGTAGCCCGTGAGAGCATCCCAGCCCCAAGATGCACAGACACCTCTGTCTAAAGCTGACCTGCACGTGTCCTGGGCTCTCCATTCCTGAATACCTCAGGCAGGGGCAGGTTGCGGTGCAACAGCTGAGCACGTAGAGACTGTTTATTTTAGAGAAAACTACTCTGACATGACCACGGGGTAAATTCACCTCCACTTGAGCTGGCACTGCTTTACTTCTAATAACCCGTGCTCAGAGTTCACAGCGTTTTAAAAACAAAAGCAGCTTGAGTTTTCAAAGGTTAATACATTAATATGGCTGTGGCCATCTAC